>NC_046661.1:9102195-9106422 GCF_010883055.1 Belonocnema kinseyi | reverse complement strand
CGCGGTAAAATTTCAGCCATAACCACGTCTCACAACCGTGAGATAGGTGGTTACAGTCTGTAAAGGAATCAATACGACGATCCAGCAAAAGCCTCGTCGACCATAA
Source organism: Belonocnema kinseyi (assembly GCF_010883055.1). Taxonomy (NCBI): domain Eukaryota; kingdom Metazoa; phylum Arthropoda; class Insecta; order Hymenoptera; family Cynipidae; genus Belonocnema; species Belonocnema kinseyi. The sequence continues at coordinate 9,106,316 of NC_046661.1, read as the reverse complement.
GAACACGGAGCGACCCAAGGACAACCGTCTTCTGCATTTTTCCCGCAAGTGTTCTAGCATATTGTTGACATGCAGGGATGCTTTTTAGGCTATTAGCAAGTGAAAGCTTGGCACCTTCAAGAGCGCCGAAGATAAGGACGATCAGTTTAACAGAATATTCCGGGTACAATCGTTGCAACTCCCTTATAAGATCTCGATACCTCTCTTTCTTTTCATTCTCCTTGGTTATGATGTTTTTGTCAGCTGGTGCCGAAAATTCGATAACGAACATGGTTCGCTTCTCGAAGTCAAGAAGAACCATGTCAGGCCTCGAGTGAGCAACAGAAACAATTGACGAGAATATAGAGTTCCAGTATATGCGACACTTCCCATTCTCGACAATTGACTCGATTTCCCTAGGAGCATTTAGAGGTGCGATATTAAGGTTAATGCCGTAAGAGTGACAGATATGGTAATAAAGCACTCTTAGTGCCGCATTGTGCCCTTGAATGTAGGTCGTTCCCGCGTGAGTTGGACAACTAGATAGTATGTGAGCCAAATGCTCGGAGAGTGCATGGCACGCCCTGCAGCTATCACCAGGAATGCCTTGGATCAAAATGTGGCGACGGTATGTCAAGGTGGTAATGACACCCTCTTGGCATGCAAAAATGAAACCCTCCGTACCAGACTTCAATCCGAGCGATTTAAGCAAAGCAAACGTTAGCTCACAAGACATTGACTGATCCTTCACATTTCTGTGGAAGATACCGCGCATCCTCTTATCGAGGAGCTGTTCACAAAAGTTTTTCTCTTGTGCTTTCTTAATCCGGGCTTTCAGAAGTGAGTACTTGAGATGGATTAGATTTGATGCATTTTGCTCACCCCTAATACTGAAGTCAAGCCTGAGTGTTTCAGCAGCCTCCTCCGCTGCTTTATACAGAAACGCTCCTTTGCCCACTTCTTCGTGATTCCTGACCATTTTAAGAAGAGGGTCTATTCCATTTGCAACTCTATGTGCTGTACCCAGAATAATCATGTTTTGAAGACACTCAAGACTCAATATTCCGCGACCACCTTGACGGCGTGAGATGTACAGTCGCAGAACGGAAGACTTAAGATGCATGCTTTTGTTTATGTGCATAATCTTTCTTGTCCCGATATCAAGGGATCTGAGCTCGTTCGTCCTCCATGGAACTACTCCAAATGAATAGAGTACTACCGGGACGGCAAGCATGTTCGTTGTAGATACTTTGTTTCCCGCCGACATTCAGAGATGTCACATCCCGAATGCGGCTCTGTGGCACGCCCAGGTATGTATAAGTCTCTCAAGCGCAATGGTGTCGTACAGCGCTTCTATCAACGAGCTAAGGATCTTCAGGAATGCCATTAAGTTTTCCAAGCTTCAAATAAATCTTGACGCATTTGTCTAACCCAAATTCCATTCCAATTTCCTTAGTATATCGTTCGACAATCCCCAGAGCTAGATGCAGTTGCTCTCTGTTTTTAGCATAGATCTTAAGATCGTCCATGTAAAATACATGAGTGACCTTGTACTTTCGATCTGCAGGTTTGCCACACAAGTACCCGTCGAAATGGCGCAGTGCTAGAGATAGTGGCAATAATGTAAGGCAAAAGAGGAGTGGGCTCATGGTGTCGCCCTGAAAGACACCTCTTTGAAACGTGACCTTGTTAGTTGTCTCACGATTTTTTCCAGATGACATAGTAAATCTGGTTTTCCAAAGCGGCATCAATCTCTCTATGCACCCAACTATTTGCGTATGAACCTTTAAGATTTCCAAAAGACAGATGATAAGTCTATGGGATGTCGAATCGAAAGCTTTCCGATAATCAATCCAGGCCATCGATAGGTCACTCCTCGGTAGTGATGGGTGGGCATTCTTTATCAGGTGTTATGAGGGCAACATATAACTCCTTGAAGCTCTTTATATTTACTGAGTCTTCGTCCAGTCTATGCTGAACTTCGTAGACTTCTCTCCAAAATACTTCAACCTCCTCTGGTTTTGGAGGGTGTTCGACAGTAACTGGAGGGTTTTGGAAGAGTCGAGATGGGTCAGACAGAAACTGTTGATTTTCTCTGACCCACCTCTCCCTCCGCCCTAGACTTCTCTTAGCGTCAGATAGTATCCGTTTTCTCTCAACAATATGCTGCCTGATGGTCAGCAGCTTTGACTTGTTAAGTGTGTGATAACGGGCCCGGAGTTCGCGCGCGAACCTTCGAACCTTGGCGGTAAAATTCCTGCCAGATGTGATATAGTCAATCACACATTGAATGCGGGATGCGTACTGTCTTGCCCAGCCTATCTTTATGGAAGTTGATGCATTCGTCTTTTGGTCTTATGATCAGCCGTTGGTTTTGTTTTACGGTTCGCATCGGCCAAAGCTCTCGCTGCATTATACACACAATAATTGATAGCCCAGAAGTCGGATTCACCGGAAAAATGTCCACGTAGCTCGTCATCCATTTCAGCCAGATCTTTAGGCTTGAGAGAAACCTTGGTGTTTATGTTTCTCCGGGTCGTCAAGCATCGCTCTTCATCTATTGGATGCCTGCCCGCGGTTGGTCTTAGTGTTGCCTCTCTTTCTTTGTTGCCGGCTTGTTCTAGCTGTGGTAGAGTAGGCCTTCCGCTTAAATAGCCCCTTTTACGGAGTAGTTCAGCATGGTTTCGCAGACGTTGCTACAGAGCATGCAGACGTGCCATGTAACCCCGTTCACGGGCGACACTCGCATCGCAGCACTCTAGCAAGTCGTGATTCAGTTGCTCCGTCCACCCAAAGTTCACGAGATCCCGCCGATGCATCGCATTGAATCCATTTTCATTGGCTCCCCCAGCTCTAAATTGGTCGGCCTTGTTGGCCGACCCATTGATGGGAGCCCTGCGCGTTCCGTTGTTTTGAACCGCACTTACTACAACTATAAAGGGAAAAACTATAAAACTATAAAGGGAAAGGGGTTCGTCCATCCTTGTTGAGCCCCGCATGCAAGGATAAAGCTGCGTACTCTGAGGTCGCCCGGTATCCCAGAGTCACCGTTCTAGACACCACACCCAGGTGCCATTCAGCTTTCGGCACGGTTTTCACACCTCCACTTGGGGGTTAATTCCTTCGGGACCACCCCTGGACAACTGTCCGCGACTGCCTATTTATTTTTGTAACCATATTCAGCAGAAACCCTTGGAGCAGAAACCCTTTGGAAAATTTATTATTTTTGTCTTATTATTAACAATTTTTTTATTCTTCTTCTTCTTTCTTCTTTATTCATAATATTTTCCCTAAGGGTTTACATGACTTCCATTCCTTACAATCTTTCCGTTTAAATCTATATATTTTTTACAATCTTATGCTTTCTATATATACAATTATTTGCAACTATTTACATAAAGTCTTATATCTAGTTCCTTATTCCTATTTCCTGCGATAGCGCAATTTAGGACTTGTTAGCAAGCGAGTGAGCGACCGAACGAAAGCGAGAGGGCAAGCGAGAGAGAGAGCATGAGAACGCAAACGCATCTTAGTCTACTTAACTTTTACTTCACCATTACTTACAATTTTCACGCTTCTAATCTAAGCGATTTCCGTTTCCTTTTTCTTTCACTTTTTTTATACCCCCATTTACCTTTTTCACGTGCATTCTTTCATTCTCCCGCATTCGCTCCTCTAGCACCCTCCAACTCCTTCATCCATTCTTCTCCTAATCCATCTTCGCCTAGAATCTTAACCACATTTTCTTGCCAGCTTGCTTTATCTTCCATTCCTCTCCTACATCCTTCCCATACATGCTCCCATGTTTCCTCCTCCCATTCACATATTCTACACATTCTGTTCTCTTCTTTTTCCCAGTACATCCCCTCCCTTACCTCGTTTCCCAGTCTAAATCTTGCTATTCTGGTCCACGTTCTCTCTCCCCACCCCTTTTCTAAATACTTTGGCAGCCCTTCCTTTTTTATCATCTTATACCGTTTATTGTATTTTGATTCCTCAATCGCCCCCCATCTTTCTGTAAATTGTCTTTCCCTCTCCCTTTTTTCCAACTCTTCATAGTTTACTCCAGTCCCGTCTTCTATTTCTCTATCATTAAAGAACTCCCTCCTTTCTTCTTCCCACCTCGTTAATTCGATCGCCCT
>NC_046661.1:9101017-9102095 GCF_010883055.1 Belonocnema kinseyi | reverse complement strand
TAGAGTATGGAGAGGAGAGGGGTGGCCAGAGTTATGGAAAGAAGGAGTAGTTATACCAATAGTAAAGAAAGACAAGGGAGAGGAGGTTAAAGATTATAGGGGTTGACGTTGATACCAACACTGTATAAAGAATATGTAACTATTTTGTTAGAGAGATTAAAGATAGAAGTTGAAGAAAAAAAGATCGAGTCACCGAATCAGACAGGGTTTAGAAAAGTAATGGGTGTAATGGAAAACATATGTTCTGAACTATCTAGTAAATAAGAGAATTAAAAGGGGAAAAGGTGTAATGATAGCAATGTTCGTGGACCGAGGCGAAACAGAAAAAGTTATGGTAAAAAAGGGGAAAGAGAGGGATTAATAGAGAGAGTATCAGAAATGTTTAGAGATACAAAAAGCAGGGTAAAGGTAGGAGAGCAAGTAGGAGATAGTTTCTGGTTGGTGAGAGGTGTGAGACAAGGGTGTCCTCTGAGACCACTTTTATTTAATTTATTAATATCAGACTTGGAAGAAGAAATGAGGAGAAAGAGTTGGGGAGGAGTCAGGATAGGAAAGGAAAAGATATATACACTGGCATACGCAGACGACATAGTGTTGATGGCAGAGGATGAAGAAGGGATGGCGGGATTAATTACAGGATTAGAGAAATACTCAGATGGGAAAAACCTGAATGTGAATGTAGAAAAGACAAAGATAATGAGGTTTAGAAAAGGAGGAGGAAGGAAGAAAGAATGGACTGGGAGATGGAAAGGAATAAAGTTAGAAGAAGTCAAAGAGTATAAATATTTGGGATATATCTTGCAGACGAATGGAGATCATACAGCTCATGTAAGAGAAAGGATAAAAAAAAGCAGCAGGGGTAATGAAACAGATATGGGGAATAGGAAAACGGAGGTTAAAAAAAATGGGAGAAGGAGAATGTGGTTATTTGATACGTTGGTATGGCCGGTTTTAGGTTATGGAGCAGAGATATGGTGATGAAAAGAAAGGAAAGATATTGAGAGTTTACAAGAAAGGTATATAAGGTGGACACTAGGGGCAGACTGGAGGACGCCAGGATATATGGTGAGAGAAGAAG
>NC_046661.1:9090393-9100917 GCF_010883055.1 Belonocnema kinseyi | reverse complement strand
CATATTTTCCTCCCTTTACAACTTTTCTCTCTACTCCTCCTAGCAAATCCAAAAAAATATTTCTTCCATTCTATCATTTCAATATCTTGGTTTACTCTTTTTCTCCCTTTTCTTTCTCTATTTACTACCTTCCATACCTCTTCTTCCGTCCTAGCCTTCTCCGCCTCTTCCTCAAACCTTTTATTCTCTTCCTCTTTCTTTTGATAACACAATTCTGTATACTCTTTCTTTTTTTTCCTATATTCTTCCCCATTACTTTTTTCTTTTCTCCATTTTCTTAATTCCTTTCTGACCTCCTTTTTTTCTCTTTGCAGTCCTCATCCCACTCACTTATATTCCCCTCTTTACTAACTTCATTATTATTTTTGCACTCTAATCCTATTTTTATTTCTCCTATCATTTTTTCCATCTCCTCTTCCACATTTCCCTCTACCATTTTGATATTTTTTATTTTTCCTCTAAACTGTTCTTTTCCTTCCCTTGACCAATCCCCTTTTACTGCACTTTTTAAATTTGATCCCCTTTTACTCATATTGCTATTCCTTTTTTGTCCCTCTAATGTCACTATTAAAGGAAAGTGATCCGAATCAATATATTCTCCTACTTCGACTGTCTTAACCTTCTCTCTTACCTCATCATTCACTATCACATAATCAATTACCGTTCCCCCTTCACTTCCTAAGCGTGTATATTCTACTTTTTCATCCCCTTCTATATTCCCGTTTAAGATATACCATCCCCACTCCTCCAAGCACTTCAACAACTTTTTTCCCTCCCCATTTAGTACCTTATCTTTGGATTTTCTTCCTTTCTCTTCCCCCATTCCCTTCCTTCTCTGTCTCCTGTTCTCCCATTCAAATCACCACCTATTACCATCCTAATCTCTTCTTTATTTTCTTCAATCATTTCTTTAATCTCCTCTGCTTTTTCCTGCATATCAACGTTCACATAAATCCCCACTACCTTCCACTTCTCTCCTCCCATCATAGCCTCTTCTACTATTACTCCTTTTTGTTCATTCCTGTCTTTCTTATCTTTCCCTGTTATACATTCATTCCTTACTCCCATCACCATTCCTCCCATTGCCCTGCCCTTTTTATTCTTCCTCTTTGCATTTTGCACTTGCCATTTGTAACCACTTGGTAACCTTCCCCTTACTCTTTCCCATCCCTTTTCATCTAACCACGTCTCCATCATTACGACTACATCCCATTGTATCAAATTTCTCATAAACTCCTTATCCTTTCTCTCTAATCCTGCTATATTCCAGTAACAAATCTTCCATTCTTCCCTACTTTCGTTTCTCATCTTTTTTTCCTTCTTACTATTTCTTATTTTCCTATCTCCCGTTCCTTCCTCTTCTAGTTTCCCTGCACCTCATTTCTTACTATCTCTTCCCTTTCTTCATCCCAATCCCACCATACTCCATCTATCTGAATTCTCCCATACTTAACCCATGTTCTCTTTCCCTTTTTTCTTTCCTCTTCCGCTATTTTCCATAATTTATACTGCATCTTCCTTTCTACCCATATCAAATCATCCTCTATTCTCTCCAGACTACCATATAATAACCTCTTCTTTGTCATCACCTCCCTCTTATGTTCTTATTTCTTTAGTTTCACCAGTACCATTATCTCCCCTCTTCTCACTTCCATTCCTATATTTCGCATTTCCTTTATCTCTACCTTAGCATCAATCCTTTTTAGTACTTCGTCCACCCTTTCCTTCAGCTCCTGCCCCTCTAATCTTATACCCTTTATCACTATGTTCAATTTTCTTTCTTCTCTCTCTTTCCTCTCTATTCTATATTCTATGTTTCTCAGCCTTTCTATCTCCTTATTCCCACTCTCGCCCCCACCGCAATTCCCGTTTGAGCTTTCAAGTTTCTTCATCCTACCTCTTATCTCCTCTACCTTTGTATTATTAACTTCTTGCTGCTTCTCTAGTTTCTGCTCCAATGACTCCATCCTCTTTTCCAACTTTTCCCTGATTTCTTCCCATTTTTTTATTTCTTTCTTAACTTCAGCCATTTCCCGCCTAATTTCCTTCTTTAATTCCTCTCCCCTTCTCTCCTGCTTTTCTTCATAAATCCCTATTACCTCTATCATCACTTCTCTAATTTCCTTTAGCCTTTCATCGACATTTCATTTTCATCTCCGCTACCGTCGGCACCCTCCCTGTTAGCGCTTTTCCCTACCAAACTCTGCTTTTCCGGCGGCGATCTAAACATTTTCTGGTATTTTATACTCGCCCCGATATCTTCCTTCTCTTCACTGCTTTCCCTCTCCCCTCTCTTCCTTTTGATAAATGCTTCTATGGACCCTACGCTTTTTCTCTCAATCTTTCCTTTTCTATAGTTTTTTTATACTTCCCCCTTGCTTTCCCTTCCTTTATCTCTTTCGGCGTACTGAAGTCTTCCTGCTCTAATTCTGCTTCTTCCGAGGAGATACTCGCTCTACTAGCCATTAATAAAATTCAAATTTTCCCGCCTTCTATCTTCCCTGCCTCTATCGTCGCTGTCTGTTACCTGTCACGCCTTTCTTTGTCGCTACCCAACCCTGCTACTACCAATCCGTCAACACAGTCTTCCCACCCTGTCACAAATCTCCAAACAAACTTCTACACAAATCTGTCTCAATCCTCCAAAATATCTACCTCCCCTTTGCAATCTCACAATCCCTCAATTAGATATCTCACCTCCACACCCTTCCACACACTTCCACACTCCTGATACAAATTATCGGTCGTCGGTTAATTGTAGATTTCTATTGTTTGCAGCGGTTGTATTCAACCTCAGATAAAAGATATCTCTGAAATGCACTGCAAAGTATTATAAGGCAATAAAAGTAATTTTCTATATTTTAAAAATATTCCTCAATTTTTTCATTTTTATAAAGCCGAAAATTCATGCAGGCGGCTAGGTGCCACCTTGGATTTAGGGAGTTAGACGAAAGAAAGGTCGTCTAATTATTGTCTGTCACCTCCCGCTTCGAAAATCAATCCCAAGTAATCTTTTTGTTCAGGAACTAACATTTTTACCAATTATATTTAATGGGTAAATATTCTTAGAAGTATAATTTAAAATAGATGGTTTTGTAATCGCAACAGATGTTAAAAATGAGGATTATCAAATTGGTACGAGTGGTTTTACCATTGAAAAGGCACTAAAAAGAATTTCATGTATTTTAAAAAGATTCCTCACTTTTCCACAATTTCTTTCTTTTTATTGATCTAAAATTAAATTCGTCTAAATGCCTTAGTTACTTTGGGCATTAGGCTGTGAGTGCATGGAGGCGGCTAAGAGCCACCTTGGATTCAGGGAATTAGAAGAAAGAAATTTCGACGCAGGTAGATTCGGTTATTGCCAGCATTAGGCCTATTGCCGGATTCTGCTGAATGCTGACATATATATGCACATAACAGCTGAAAATCTTGTTTTTTCTTAGAACCAACTTTTTTTAAAATTGTAGTTAAATAAACCCATTTAAAGGGGAAATGATTTTTAATTAACAGAGTAATGGATATATAGTTGATTGAACTATTCCAAATTAGTAAACGCTACTTTCTTTCACTAAAACGGGTACCTGGGTTAACAAAGATTATCATGGAGTGCGTCAAAATCAGATGCGCTAATTTTGATTCTAGTTCTAAATAGAGGATATTGATGAGAATGAGGAGGATACGATAATATTATAGTTTAGTAGCCACTGAAAATATTAGATTTATATGTAAAAATAAAGGAGCACATTGGCTTCCAAACAACAACAAACACTAAAGAAACTGTAGGTAATGCCTTGTTCCTAACTACTGGGCATATCTCCACCCTCGGTGCTGCATTCTACAATGAGATTGATAAATCACCATCCTCATATATCGACTTTATTTAAGTCTTAAATCAACATTCTATGATGAACAAATGTAATTTAATAATAACACAGGCCCACAAGAAGAGTTGTCTGTGCGATACAAGTCACTAGGCTACCTTTATAAATTTTGAGCTGCTGAATCCGAATCTGGCATCAGAATTTCTACTACATATTTCAGTTTTTCCATAGATGCAGAAAATAGAGTAAAATCTAGAGATATTCTTTATAATTTTGCGCGCTCAATCTAAACTTGACCACCAAATTTGTCGCACTTGTACCATTATCTCTCTGGATGCAAAAAGTAGGGAAAAGCCTAGGGATTTTCTAGTCACACGGGCCCACAAAGAAAAGTTGTCTGCACGAGACAAGTTACTAGGCTACCCTTATGGGTTTTGAGTCACTGAATCCGAATCTGGCCTCAAAATTTCTCCTAAAAGTCTCAGTTTTGTCCTAGATACACGAAATAGGAGAAAATCTAGGGATATTCTGGACGTTCTTTTTATAATAGTAAATAGGGGAAAATCTGAGCATCTTTAGCTAATAGTATCTAGCTATAGTATCCTTTGAACCTGAGGAAATATAAATATCTTCACTGTTGTCATATTCGCTTTCGCTCATTTCGTTCTCACTAGCCTCTGATGCATCTGTTTGCTGCTGATCTTGAATTTCGTCATCAATTAATTTATCTATCAAAGATGGCATGTCTTGGCTAGCACTCATCTTAGAGTTTCTTTCCATTCCACCTGCATGTTGAGTTGTAGTTACAGTCTTTTAACACTGGAAACATTACCATTCGAAACTTTTGAGATATTTACAGCATTGAATCCGGCCAAGTTTGTCATGCTAAAGTATCAATCTTTTTTATTTCGCAGCTCATTCCATTTTGTAGGCCTAAACGTCTGCTTATTGTTGGATTTGTTTGTTTCCGCGCGACAAATTTTTCTATGACAAGCACTGCATACTATATTATGCACCCATTTTCTTGCTTGGTTTCTGATGTCCATTCCAAAGCATGCCTGATAAAGTTCCTTAACTTTATCCGTAATTTTGTTATGGCTATTTCATTTATTTTGTACTCACTACAAACATAGCAGAATAAATAGGCTTCCCCCTATTTACTGTATCTAGGGGAAACAGAAGGGACACTAGAGAATTTATGTGTACAAATTAAGTCTCTACAAGTCGCTACACTTAAGAATATAATACCTGTGTGTCATATTGGTATTAAAAACATAAAGTCCTGAATATCCGTAGGTTTTCCCCTATTTTCTGTATCTAGGGGAAAGCTGAGACGCATAGGAGAAATTCTAAGGCAATATTTTGATTCAACGGCTCAAAATCCATGAGGGTAGCCTAGTCACTTGTCTCGTGTAGACAACTTTTCTTTGTGGACCTGTGTGGCCAGAAATTCCGGTCCACTAGAGTTAAAAATAAACTAAATTCCTAACATAATGGGCACTCAGTGAACAAAATCAGACCAGTAAATTGCGAGACAGCTCACAGCCGCTTGTGTTTTCGTATCTGCTTGTCTGCAAATGATCTGTGGAGTGGATTTCTTTTACGATTTTGGCCTTTTACAATACATTCCCTTTTTAACATCCAACAGAAATCAGCCATCATACCAATCCCCTACTTACCTTGGTAACGATTTTCCATTACTTTGAGATCTTAATGAAATCTTTCGCATTGCTCTTCGCTGTAAGCTATAAGGTTCAGTGGAAAGTAAACTAGATAAGAATGCAGAAAGTGTAACTTGTAAATCATTCGACAGCCCAGTTTTTGGTCATTTCTAAACAAATCACGAACTAATTCCGCATAATTACCACTTTTGTGATTGCCCCGAAAGTTTTCAACCACCTTTACAAAACTAAGCCACGCTGCCTTTTCCTCGTTATTCATTTTGATAACAAACGCTTCATCATTCAGCATTCTACGGATTTGTGGTCCGTCAAATATTCCTTCTTTCAATTTAGCATCAGATACTGTTGGATTTTGATATCCCAAGTATGTACAACACTCACCATCCTTATCCAAAGTTTTTACAAATTGTTTCATTAAACTAAGTTTTATATGAAGTGAAGGAATGAGAATTTTATATTTCTCTACCAAAGGCTTGTTGATGACATTGATGAGGGACTTGTATTCTCAAGTTACTATATGCAACGCAATATATCATTGCTGTCACCTCTGGAACTGCAGGTCGTGCGTGCCAGTCATCAGCAAAAATTGGAAGGGTCAGGTAGTCGGTAATTTACCGCCGTAGAAAATTCAGTACAAAATTCAGTACAAAATTATAATAACGCTACTTTCAAGAGGTTGTTTATTTTGTATTTTTATTCTTCATGGAGATATGTATCGATTATAGGAATATTGTAATGAATGCGTTCCTATTTTGATATACCTAAACAGCAATATTATGATACTTGATTACCAAACTTTCATGAGATTGTTTATTGTGTATCTATTTTATATATTGTTCAAGTGTTAATAAATGGTTTCATTTTTGAAAGATGTGTTTTAACGGTTCTATTAAAAATAACCCCGATAACAAAGGTTTATGGTAAGATATGGGCAATATTTTTATACTCCTCTTCGAGGGTTACTGAATGCGCTGCGAGTATTCGAGCATATTTATTTGTATTATGTAACAAGACAGCCTTTAGGCTTCGCGTAGAAGAATCTATAAACAGTCTCCAATTTTCTGGTTTGTATAAATTTTTTTTCAGTTCATTCATTAGTCAAGTAACATCATTGCAATATACCATATCGTGGTCTTGAGTAAAATATTTTCTAAAAGATTCATCTCTCGTTATATAAAATGCAACTCTTGCATCTTTTGTAAGTAGATTTCTCTCTTTTAATCTGGAAGTTAATAGTTCTGCACCATCTTTTAGCAGGCCTAAATCCCTAATTAAATCATTCAGATCCTTTTGAGTGAATAGTTGAACGGAATTGTTTTTCTTTCCCGATGGAATATATTCATCTTCACTTTCAACATTGTCACTTTCATTGCTTGTTTCTTCATCATTTTCATCAGAATTTTCAATAATCTTAATTTTACTCAAAGGAGATGAGACAGCATCTTCATCATCGCACTATGTTATTACTGTAATGCATTTAGTCATACTAGAAACATTTGCATAATTTACTGTATGCAAATTTGAAATATTGTATCCTTTTGTCATTGTCCTACAAAAGTAACAATCATCTTTATTTTCTGGCTCTTGCCAAACGTTGGCTTGATCATATTAGAATTCTTGACCCATTATTTCCATCGATCAACTATACTTTTACATGCGCTGCAAGTAAGTTGTGATAACCAGTATTGTTTTTGATCATTTACTTTATAATCAAAGCATCGTTCCTACGCTGATTTTGATTTTTCAGAGAAGTTTTTAAAATTCTTCTTAAAGTTGTATTTTCCGCAAACATAACAGGAGGAATTAGCACCCCCTTTGCATTCATGATTGATCTCATGAAAATGAGATGTGTTTGGAGTAGGTATAGGAGTTTGATTTTGAAGAGCCATAAGTACACTTAAACCCTGCACGTTAGCGATCCTGTTCCGATCGCAGGTGAGTCTGCCTTCGTCGGGAAGATAAGCCTCATACCTCCGTAGGTCTAAGTATGAGGGCTTTCTGACTTTGACTATGACACAGTCAAATCGTCGTCGGACATACTACAGCTTCATTCGCACACGCTAACTGCAAGGCAGTGCGCCGACACTGGCTTCGTTGCCTCATAAAATCGAAAAATGGATCATTCTACACATCCTCGATTGAGGCAGTTGTCACCATCTCCAGCATCTTCCAGGGCAGCAGGATTTTTAATTCCAATAATAGAAAGAGAAAAAACAAAATTGTTTATTCGGATAGTTAGAAATCATCTAACATATTCCAAAATTGTACTATAAGAAAATCGATGAAGTTGAATTACTAGGTTTCAATTTAAAAAATTAAACTTCAGGAATAACAAGAAATGAAGCCTGCGGAAAGCATGTGTGGAGTGGGGGATGGGGGTGTGTGAATTTATCAAATCTGACTGCAGATTCGTGATCAGTGAGCCCGAAAACCCGAAGGGTCAAGTTTTCACCTGGTTTCGCAAGTATCAAAAATCGGGCATTTGAAGAGGAGGGGGAGGGGGGATTTATCAAATCTGATCCCAGATTCGTGATCAGCGATCTCGAAAACCCCTAGGGTCAATTTTACACTACATAATTTTTTCGATACCATACCGAACCGGGAAACCAATATATCGGCTCGCTGTGTGATATCTTGAAAATTGTAAGTTTTACTATTTTTGGTTAAGATTTATATTAGACAGTCATAAAAATCTTGTATCATTATCTCCCTAGATCCAAAAAGGTGGGCAAAACCACAGGGATTTTCTGGTCACACAGGCTCACAAAAAAGGTGTCTGCACGAGACAAGTGACTAGGTTAACCTTATGGATTTTGAGCCGCTGAATCCAAATATTGCCTCAGAATTTTTCCTACACGTGTCAGTTTTCCCTTAGATGCAAAAAATAGGGGAAAACCTAGGGATATTCAGGACGTTATTTTTATAATACCAGTATGCGCAAAAATAGACACATGGGTATTATATTCTTAAGTGTAGCGACTTGTAGAGACTTAATGCGTACAATGCTGCAAATATCTTAAAAATTTCGTATGCTAATGTTTCCAGTAATAAAAGACCTTTGACTACAATTCAACATATAGGTGGAATGAAGGAAACTCTAAGATGAGTTCTAGCCAAGACATGCCTTCTTAGATAGATAAATCAATTGATGATGAAATGATGACGAAATGGACACAGGATAAATTGAATGACGTCGTTATGAATTAAGGATTAGCTAAGGATTCCCAGGTTTTCCCCTATTTACGGCATTTAGGGACAACATTGAACGAGGCGAAAAATTTGGTGTTCAAATTCGAATTTCGTACTCAAAACTGCAGAATAAGTGGAATTCTTGTTATTTTTGTCCGTATAAATCTATACAATATGAGAAAGACCTTCACCTTCCCTAGAATTTCCCAAGTTAGGGGAAACAGAAGGCACACTAGAGAATTTCTGTGTACAAATTAAGTCTCTACAAGTCTACAACAAGCTCCGTAGATTTATCCTAGCTAGGGGAAACGGAAAGCACGCTGGGGAATTTTTTCGTTCGAATTTGGTTTTACGAGTCCCAGCACATAAGAATATGACACCCGCACTGAGAGACTTTCAGTGTAACACATATACCGCCATCAGTGCGATCGAAGCGCCCTCCGTTTGGCTTAGTCAGTGCCCCGAAAATTAACTAGGTATGCTCATATAATGCGTGCTCTTGATACGCCGAATGGTCGGAGTAGTGGGTACAACGATACTCAGAGCAGAGCACCGTCTCAACTTCTGAATCGCGATCATGCGTATATTATAGCTATAGCGGTATGTCACGTTTCTCTGCTTTTAACCATTTAATTTTTACCAATTTATTAATAACATCTTATAATGTATATGAATATCTGTAATTATTAATTAATTATTAATAAATGAAAGTAGTATAATTTAAGAAAAATTTCAGACGATCATGCGTAACAAGTAAATACAGCGACAAAAGCGAACTTTTGCGAGCTATAAAAAGAAGTGATCTGTAGAGAAGGCAAGCAAAGTCTAATGAAATGTGTGCATCCCTAGACTGCTGATGTGTGAATGCTTCTGTAAGAATGTTTGATCTAGAAGGAAGCAATATTATTATTCTGTGGTATAAGCTGTCGAATGAGAACGATCTCAAAGCTTAGCGCGGTAATAGACCCTTGTTATCCAGAAAATTTAGCACGGACTTTAAACACTACACGTCGAAACTTCGCAATGTCGGTAAGGTAGTAATCTAGAGTTAGAACCGGCATAGCTCATCTACTGGCAATTGGTTTTTTATGCTAATATTAACAGTACAAAAAATCCCCCCCCCCCCATAAATCTAAAAAAGTCTTTCCTTAACTCTGTAATAGCTATTCTCTGAAAAACGGGATACCATTGACAAATTTCTACCCATTAAATTACAGTATGTTTCATTCATTGATGCAGAAGAAATTTCAGGTTCGACATATTTAACTTTTTCGAAAATATGTACATAGAACTCAATCCAAAAAATCATGTGCGCTCGAAAGAAACGTCGAAATCCAGAAAAGAGAGACCAGGTGCATCGGTTAAAAAGCTCTAATTTCTTCGAAAGCCAACTACTGTTCTTCCGTCCAAATCTAACGTTAATTCTTTCTGGGTAACCGCATAAAAGAAGACGGTAAAGTTGCGTAATTCGAAATGAAGCTCACAAGATAGCTCAGATAGTAGACTAGGTTCGTGTAAAATTTGAATTCATAGGGGTTAATTTAAAGTGCGGCTTCTCTCAGTTTAATAAACACCTTAGACAACGGTTCGAAGCTTGCGGGGGCAATAGTGCGTAGAAATGTCATTATTTTGAACTAAAAGAGCCCACAACCTAGCACGGTAAAAAATAGCCTGACGCAAGTAATTTAGGATTCCATTCATTACAAGCAGCGGGTAGGCATCCTTTTTCGAAACGTTATTGAGCCTCCTAAAATCTAAACAAAACCTATATAAGAAATCAGACTTTCTCACCGTTACGATAAAAATCAACGAATAGCTTTTTAAAGGTT
>NC_046661.1:9070661-9090293 GCF_010883055.1 Belonocnema kinseyi | reverse complement strand
TACATATACGATCATTTAATAGCTTAGAAAATTAATAAAAAGCGTCCCCCTAATTATGGTAGTGGAAGAACACCTCGTTCGAATACCAAAAAACTACCCCTAATGAAATCCAATTTTTGAAAATTCGGAAAATCGACAAAAACAGTCAAAGCGTAATAAAAAGTTGGGTGTTTAACGTCCTGAAAAATTACCCCCTTTGATCCCCCGACTAATGCTGGTGGTAAGAAATCTCGCTCGAAACCCCAAAAACCCACCCCTAGTTAATAAGTTGCCAAAATTCTAGGAAATGTCCAGTTCAGTTTAAAAGTAATACATTTACAATCATTTAATAGCTTAGAAAATTAATAGAAAGCATCTCTCTAATCATGGTAGTGGCAGAATATCTCCGTTGGATACCAAAAAACCACCCCTAATAAAATCCAATTTTTGAAAATTCGGAAAATCGACAAAGACGGGCAAATGGTAGTAAAAACTTGAGTGTTTATCGTCCTGAAAAATTACGCTTTTTGTTCCCCCGACTAAAGCTTGTGGTAAGAAACCTCGCTCAAAAACCGAAAACCCAGCCCTAATTAATAAGTTCCCAAAATTCTAGGAAATGTCCAATTCAGTTCGAAATTAATACATATACGATCATTTAATAGCTTAGAAAATTAATAAAAAGCGTCCCCCTAATTATGGTAGTGGAAGAACACCTCGTTCGAATACCAAAAAACTACCCCTATTGAAATCCAATTTTTGAAAATTCGGAAAATCGAGAAAAACAGTCAAAGGGTAATAAAAACTTGAGTGTTAAACGTCCTGAAAAATTACCCATTTTGTCCCCTCAACTAATGCTTGTGGTAAGAAATCTCGCTCGAAAACCGAAAACCCACCCCTAATTAATTAGTTCCCAAAATTCCGGTAAATGTCCAATTCAGTTCGAAGTTAATACATATACGATCATTTAATAGGTTAGAAAATTAATAAAAGGCATCCCCCTAATTATGGTAGTGGCAGAATATCTCCGTCGGATACCAAAGACTACCCCTAATGAAATCCAATTTTTGAAAATTCGGAAAATCGACAAAAACAGGCAAAGGCTGATAAAAAGTTGGGTGTTTAGCGCCCTGAAAAATTACCCTTTTTGTTCCCTCAAACAATGCTGGTGGTAAGAAACCTCGCTCGAAAACCGAAAACCCGCTCCTAATTAATAAGTTCCCAAAATTCTAGGAAATGTCCAATTCAGTTCGAAATTAATACAATTTGATTTCATTAGGTGTGGTTTTTTGATATTCGACCGAGGTGTTCTGGCACTACCATAATTAGTGGGATGCTTTTTATTAATTTTGTAAGCTTTGAAATGATCGTATATGTATTAATTTCAAACTGAATTGGACATTTCCTAGAATTTTGGGAACTTATTAATTAGGGGCGGGTTTTCGGTTTTCGAGAGAGGTTTCTTACCACCAGCATTAGTTGGGAGAAAAAAAGTGGTAATTTTTCAGGACGTTAAACACACAACTTTTTATTACCCTTTGCCTGTTTTTGTCGATTTTCCGAATTTTCAAAAATTGAATTTCATTAGGGGTGGTTTTTTGGTATCCGAAAAAGAAGTTCGGCCAGTACCATAATTAGAAGGATGCTTTTTATTAATTTTCTAGGCTATAAAATTATCGTATATGTATTAATTTCGAACTGAATTGAACATTTACCGGAATTTCGGGAACTTATTAATTAGGGGTGGGTTTTCGGTTTTCGAGCTAGTTTTCTTACCACCAGTATTAGTCGGGGGAACAATAGGGGTAATTTTTCAGGACGTTAAATACCCAACTTTTTAGTACCCTTTGCCTGCTTTTGGCGATTTTCCAAATTATTAAAAAATTGGGTTTCATTAGGTGTGGTTTTTTGGTATCCGACGGAGATATTCTGTCACTATCATGATTAGGGAGATGCTTTTTATTAATTTTTTAAGCTATTAAATGATCGTATATGTGAATTAATTTCAAACTGAATTGGACATTTCCTAGAATTTTGGGAACTTATTAATTGGGGGTGGGTTTTCGGTTTTCGAGCGAGGTTCACTACCACCAGCATTAGTCGGGGGAACAAAAGGGGGGTCGATTTTACTAATTTCAAATATCGTTTATCATAGGGGTGATTCTTAGGGGTTGGAGCGAGGTTTCTCAACAACCACAAATTTCGCATCCTATAAAATCCGTCAAAGCAGGCTGATCGGGGATTTCTGGCAGTTTATTTTTCAAGAAGACTTCGTTTAGACCACAGAATCTCTCGGTGGACCACTTCTCTATTTCCAAACTGTAGGTTCTTTAGGGGTCTTTTTAAAAACTATTTTCGGTCTACGAAATCTATCTGCATTCCGAAAAACTTCATGAAATCTAAGCTAAGTGCAAATGGCACCGGCAATTACTTCATAAAGGGTATCGTCATTATTCTTGCCTTCTTTAATTCTATCTGGGACAAAACTTTTTCGAAAACTACCTCTAAACTGCTCCTTTTCTGACATGTACCATACCTTTCGGTCTAATAAAGGTTCTTATGCATACATCATGGGTTCGGAACTGAGGCCTCAGGTAGTGATTTTTGGTAAATCAAGATTTTTTGGAGATTTTTGTAAGTCAAAGCATAAATTATTATTTTCAGGTTTGAAAAACTTCCCATACTTGAAAAACCGGGAATTTATTAAGCTATATAACCTTAGACGTGACTCCATACCATCCATAAGGACCCTTTTCATGCGGACGCCCACATATCTCTTAAATTTGTTGAAAGCTTGACGTTTATCATTGATTAAGAGAAAATCCCACAACCACTAATAGTCGGTATTCTCTTCCTTCACGTAGATTCAATATATATTTTTAACTGAAACTTTCTCTTTTATTTTTAATGCAATCCTTTTTTCTATACATAAGCTGTGTTTTGACAGTACTGTGTAGGCCAATTCATTATAAACACTTCTTTTATTTTTGCCTATCTACTGTCGTTTTTTCTAATTAAAATCGATATGTTAGCTTCTCATCCATTCATCTTAGAGAGAATAATTCGTAATAGTTCTTCTTTATATTCTAATTTATCTCTATATCAATAAAAATCCAGTATGATTAACTTTTTGCGTGACAATCTATTTTCTGTTTAAAGCATTCACTTGCGCAACCGTTCTCATGAATCCCTGCTCAATGAAGGCTATTTGGACTTATACTCCTAGTTCTACCGTACAAATATTCTAACTTCTTACTTTCTAAGAATGCTTGAAATCACTTAAACCTTCTTTTTATCACTATAATCATCTAGTTAGATAGTTTCGTGTTTCTTCTGCGCCCAAAGGAGATAGACAGAAAGAGTTCTGGATCAAGTTTCCTACCGTCCCGGCATCGAAAAGATACTGTAGTTGCAGTGGATCGTGACCGTCCTAAGCTTGTATAAGAAACACGGAGGGTCCTGATGGCGACATAGGATAATATCGCGTAATTTTGAGAACCGAATTCGCGTGTACAGCTTCAAGGTTATTTATTATCTCAATTTAGAATTTCGAGTAAAAGCTTTCAAGGTTATATTTTCATTTATCCTGGCATTTTCTACTACTTTTTATGCGAATAGTTATGAGAAAACCAAAGATTATTTATTACTTCCTTATAGATAATACATTTAATAAAAAATATTGTCTTTATTTATTTAGTGTGCAAATAATTCGTAAAAAATAATATTCTGCAGTCTGACACCTTTTAGAACTTTAGGATAATGAGGCAGATATATTATTACAGAACCTTTCAAAGTTAAAGTAGTTCATTGCTGTGCTAAGTCTCTAGAATATTTTTGATAACATCATTAAATGATACTGTACAATTGTGTGAAGCGAAATTCACGTGTTTCTAGATGCAACGATTATAATTTAAAATCTTCTAGAACATAATGGTAAAGATGAAGATACAATTAAAATTTAAAAACTTTGGAAATCAATCGACTAGTATAGGCAAGAAAGGTATCTAAAGAAATAAGGCATTTCTTATGTTATGTCATATACTCGGAATTCTTAACGCTTTTTTCCGGTATCGAGTGTCAAGCGTGGACCATAATTAAGAGATAAATAACATACAGACATGTTTAAACGTTTTGATTTTAGAAAAAATGACGTACTGACCGTCTAAGGCAGCTTACATTTGATTCAGAGTTTAATAATAATTCTTTGCAGCACTACTTGAAATCAGTGCAATAAACTGGATTTATCTACCTATGAACGTATCCCATATAATAAGATACTTCAAATAATTTGAATGCTGGAGAGATAAGATAACGTATATTTTCATTGCAACGATAATGACATCCTTACAGAAGAACAAAAAGGATATTTTGCAATTTTAGCTTTATTCGTCACATTTTCACTTATATTAATAACTTCTATTCTTTTTATTATAAGTTAATTAACTTTTTTGCAATACTGTACGGGAAATTTTCAGTTTATGCACAACTAAATAAGCATGAAATGGCCTATTCTTAATGAAGTCAGAGTGCATGGGAATCATAACTTTCCCACTCGAAATTTCGTGTAAGAATGTTGATCATCAAGCATACTTTAAAGGAAAGTGTGTTCTGCTGTATTCCACGCACGGAAATCAAGGGAACCGCTAATTTCTGATTGGTAGCAAGAATTCTCACAAGTGTTCTGAAGCCACGGGCTGTCCTAATGGTCGAGAGTTTGACTAGTTCTCATGATTCTTCAAGAAGCAGGCAGATACAATTGGACCTCCAACACTTTGGACACGGTACTCTATGTTAAAATGTACCATAAATACTTGCGATAAAGTCAATATAGGTACTTATGCGCAATTGAATAAGTTCTTGAAGAAAAACTGTGCGCAATAACACACATAGTTCCCGCAGAATATTTCGAGAACGATCAACTGGGGCTTTGATGGGACTGACCGTATTATTGATTTCCTATTATTTCTAACAAAAATATATCGTTAACAGTAATAGATAGGTAAAAATTGACGTCACTTGATAATATAGATGTCATATATTATTATTGGTATACGAAGTACTCACAATTAAAAAAGTAGATCTATTTTTACATATTTATTACGGTGCACGAGATATCTTCGATTAAGAATCATAATAACGTTAAGGCGGGGCAAAGGTTTCAGCGTAAAAAAACACTCCTTTTGCGAATTTTTTTGAAGAATATGGATTGAGAAAATGTATTAAAACTTTTTGTACGTTATTAGCTATACTTTTGGCAATATTGCGTAATTTTTTCATTCAAAAATATTCAATAACTAGCTAATGACAGAGATTGTCCGAGAACGTCTTGGAAAAAAAAACAATTCGCGGTGTTCATTGTATCTCGTTCGAAAATTATCGGAAATCAAAAATCATTTAAATTTTGTCAAAGTATCATCAAATCCTCTCCCCAACGTTCTCTGGTTATTTGGTTTGCATTTAAAATTTTTTGGTGGTCATCTAAACTGTAATCTGCTATTTTCCACGAAAAATTTCACCATTTTGGGGGTGGAAAACACCATTAATTTTAAAAAAAATTTCTAAATAAACGTTGGGGGAAGGTATTTTATATGTAGAAAATGTGTATGAAGTTTGGATTCAATCGGTAAAGTAGTTTTGAAATGGCAATGAACACGAACTTTGAAAAAGTATTTTTCAGAAAAACGCGTTTAAAGTTTTAGAAGCCCGCAGCTTTCAGTGAGGTAGTGCTAAAGGACAGGAGACTGACTAGACAATAATTTCGAGAGTTTTGCTAAGATCGACTTAAAATTTTGGAGGTATATTCTTGAAATGCTTAAAAATAAGGAAAGACAAAAAATCGATTTTTTAAAAGTACAAACCTTAACCCCCCCCCCCCCCCCCCCCCCCCCCCCCCCCCCCCCCCCAAGACCCATTCAGGTTCCAGTGCGAAGTTCCTAGAAAGTTATTGCTATCAGGGTATTCTAACAATATGAAAGCAACATTCATTTCCTATACTTTTGCTGGTTGCTTGCATTTTTGAGAAAATTGGAGCATGCAGGAGATCTTTGTAACATGGTTATGAAGGATCTTGATGACCATGAATATCGCGCGCTATTCGTGAAACTTTCAAAAACAAAAACTCATGTTCTCAGAGATTTCGCTATTATTTCACCAAAAAGGAGTTGTACTCGACAATCTATTGGAGTCAACAAGTTTGGAAACATGCTAAAAGAGATCGCCACGAATTTGGAATTTCCTAAACCAGAATTATGTACGGGACACTTTTTTGACGTACTTCAGCACAACACTGGCTAATTCCGAAGGTAAATTCTCCCATATCAAATGACATGGATGCTGGAAGTCCAACCAAGTTGTGGAGAGTTCCATTGGGGACTGTCATGCCGCAAATAAGGAAAAATGTTCGCTTCTTTGTGATTTAGAGATAATTCTATAGAGTGGGTGAAAAATCGAGAATATTAGAGCTAGTTGTGGTGACACTGCATTGTTCTATCTCTTTCTTGCGCGTATGTGTTCGTATGAAAATCGATGTCCTTTCATGGGTCTCTTCAGTTTTGGGAAAAGAAAAAAGTCACTGGGGGCCAAATCCGGTGAATATGGAGGTTGAGGCATGACTGTGGTGCTGTTTTTGGTCAGAAGATCTTTCACAAGCAACGATGAATGAGCAGGTGCATTATCGTGATGCTAAAGCCACGAATTGTTTTTCCGAAGTTCCGGACGTTTTTACGTATCGCCTCTCGCAAACGGCGCGTAACTTGAAGGTAATACTCCTTATTGACCGTACGACCTTGTGGTAAGAATTCCTGATGCACTACGCCACGGTAATCAGACTGAGACGACTGGGCTTTAGTTTCGACGTCATAACCACATACCCACGATTCATCCCCAGTTATAACCCTTTTGAGAAAATCAGGATCATTATTGACTGCATTTAACATCTCCTGAGCGATGGTCATGCGATAAATCTTTTGATCAAAATTAAGCAGTTTTGGAACAAATTTCGCTAACACGTTTCGCCCAAAACGTCCGAAAACATAGCATGGCATGAGCCAACCGATACTTAGATGATAGAATATTCTGAGTATATTACAAGGAAAATAATAAAAATATATTTAAAGGTATCTATGAAAAGCCTAATTAGGTATTGAGGTTCGAAGTTAAAAAAGTAATTAATAATAATGACACTTTAGTAAATGCGTATGATAACTGTAGTTGCAGAGCGTGTCTAGCGATAGACAATAAGTCTTCAAAGCAATCACAGAGAAATAATACGGTACAAACACCGTCGAATTCGCAGGGAGACAATTCAGAGAATAATAAAGGGTGATTGATAGAAATACAGTATGTGGTTGGAAAGGAGAATTCGAAAGAACTCACTGGATCGAATGCTCGAATTGTAAATTCAGAGGAAGCAACTGCAGAGTACGATGCTAGTCTGATATTCCATTAAAAAATTAAAATATAAGACCTAAATGACATTGCAAATTTAAAAATGGTACTTCTTAAAAATCCTCATAAAAAAACCAATTTTAGAGGCAAAACTGAACAAATCTGTGTTATGGCATGTGAGATTAGGCCATGCATCCTCAAACTATTTAAAAATTCTACAGAAGAAAGAATAGAGTTTACAACATGTTTAGTTTTACGAGTCAATTAGAGAATGCGAAGGGTGCATATTACCCTGAATGGAAAAACTGCCTTTTAAAATCAATATAAAGAAAACAAAATGATGAAAGTACATCCGATAGCTTTGCTCGCTACATAAGATTTGCAGAGGTTAAAGAAATAAATGAAAATGAGCTGGGACATATTCTCCTAGCATTATTTCAAAAAGACCGCATTTCATATGAAGAGCCATTGAATTCAGAGGATAAAGTTCTGTGGAAACAAGCTATGAAGGAAGAGTTAGACCCCATGAAAGATAATAAGGTATGGGAAGTAGATGACAGATCCAAGTAAAAATCAAATGATAAAAGGTACAATTAAATATGAAGCCCGACTTCTAACAAAGGCTTTAAAAACAAAAATGTACTTGATCTGAAAGCGATATGAGCACCAGTTTTGAAGATTGTCACTTATAAAAGCAACCTTTTCCACAAGTAACAAAGAGGACCTGGAAATGTGTCAAATGGATGTAAAGGTGGCATTCTTGAAATGAGACCTGGAAGAGGAGGTATTTATTGAAGCACCAGCACGAGTTAATAATTCAGAGGGTATGAGATTAACCA
Source organism: Belonocnema kinseyi (assembly GCF_010883055.1). Taxonomy (NCBI): domain Eukaryota; kingdom Metazoa; phylum Arthropoda; class Insecta; order Hymenoptera; family Cynipidae; genus Belonocnema; species Belonocnema kinseyi. Next base: position 9,082,092 of record NC_046661.1, on the reverse strand, counting down.
AAGTTCTTAAATTAAATAAATCTTTATATAAGCCTAAAAAATAAGGCCAAAGAAGTGGAATAAGAATTTTTCAAAAGGAGGAGGTAAACTTGGTCTTGAGAATGACCTACACGATCTATTTCTGTTCCCTTGGAGTCAAAAAGGCAAACTAGCAATGACCGTACTATATGTAGAAGACATTAATTCCTAGCAATGATGCCGAGAAGCTCAATCAAATTTAGAGTCAATTAAGGAAATCATGAAGGTGCCTTATAGAGAGGTTTTTGGAAGTTTGATGTATCTAGAAAATGCTCTACGACAATACATATACGCGTTTCGACGGACAATCTCGCAAGCGCGTATAAGAATTAGAGCGCGTAATTTCTTCAGAAAAGTTCTTCAGGAACGTGTAATACGTTAGAATGCTCTGCTTCAAAGTAGTACTGTCATCAGCCCTGAAGTAATTCCCGGTCATCCATAAAAAAGCGCGTACCACTTAAAAATTTTGCTCCGCACTTGACAGCTACTTCAATAAGCATTTTGTAACAGATCATACGTTTCTGAGAAAACTTTTGCCTAGTTTGAAAAAAAAACTTATTTTGCGGCTCTTTTTCAATTACTCTAATTGTGAGAACTAAAAAATCTTAAAAGTCTTAAGCACGCTTAGAAAAAAAAATCAGTCCTGGAACTTTTTGCATGAATTGTGTATATATAATATAGTATATATGAGGCATTATTTTCAAAGTGAATCAACCCCCCCCCCCCCCCCCCCCCCCCCCAACCCTAGTCGAAAATTGGTTACACTTTTAAGATTCGTTCGAAAGTCGATAGATTGGATAAAATCATATGTTTCTGAATGCCGAGTGGCGTTTTTTTCTGAATCGCAATACCCGCGTTCTATAAGGACTTTACAGCTGCCCTAAACACCAGGATTGTTCGAAGAATTGAGTCTGTGTGAAGAGAAACGTATGAAAAACGTGGCTCGAAAAAAGGTTAGCAGGATGCCGAGAGAACATATAAATTGACAGGTGCGTCTGCAAAGACCCAGCTGCTCAGCAGCGCGTCCTGTCAATGGCGTGGAATGACTACTGGAAAGCTTTCGATTAAACCTCTCATAGACTTACATCTGTCTGTTGGAAAGATTGAAGGTCCATCCTTACATAGAAAGATGCATAGAGAGATTGATGCCCCTTTGGAAAAGTCGATGTACTATCTCATCTGAAAATTATTGTGTAACAACATCAATTTTGTAATAACTTCTGCCTCTATCTTTCGCACTGCGCAATTCTCCTGGACACCTTTGACGCGAAATTAATTACCGCGAGCATAAGGTCACACATGTATCTTATATGGATGTCCTAAAAGAGCTATGCTTTTGGTAAAAACAAACTTCAGAGTGCTTAAAATATTATCAAGTCATACACAGTAGGGATTGGTATGGATTCTGGGATTGGACAAGTGTGCCAAAATTGATCTGAAGAAAGAAACGATTTTTGGCGTTCCCGAGGATCCTGAGCTTGTGGACATAAGTGTTATTAGACATCTTGACAATGGATAAGAGCTTGCATATTAATTAATCTGTTCCGCGATTATACATTTCACGCTGTCAACGCTAACGCGGACTTATAAATCTCTCACATCTTCATAAGCGAATTGATCTAATAAGAGGTTACATCATTGCAAATGGCAGAGACTCTCTCCTAAAAATGGTCAAGAGCAACGAGATGACTGGCAAAGGAGCGTTCCTTTACAAGGCCGCGGAGCAGGCGGCCGAGAACCTTGGCCTGAATTTTAACACCAGAAGTGAGGAAAGTTCATTACCCTATTTAGATGCCTTTTTCTAAAAGCCAATGTGAAGAAATCAGAGGTTCAAAAATTGTGCCACGAGCTACTTGGCAAGAAAATGCGCGAAAACTTTTTACAGAAATGTAGAAAAACAGTGCTTGCCAAAAGAGCAAACTTTTGCTTTTCTCAAATCATCAGAGCTTAATTCAGTTACAAATGGTTTCATTTTCAAGTGACAAGACGCTGTAATTCCCTCCTTAGTTTACTGCAGCGACGTTTTTTGTCAAGAAGTTATTAGCAATTAGGTGCAGAGCGTATCATGCACACCCTGAGTACTTAAAACACATACTATCTACATGTTCCACCCACGCGGGAACTACGTATCTCTACAGACATAATTTTTGTAGCCCTGTCAGTCAAAAATAACTGTGTAATTTTATATAAATTGAAAAATATATTTAACTTGATGTCCAAGGCAACAATTCGTAGGCATCGCTGAAAATAGTATTACACCAATTTTGTTCAAAATACTACACCTACAAGTGAAAAAACCAAACTGTATCGGTGTTTAAACATTTTTAATGTGTGCTTTTTCAAACAGCCCATATATTTTTAGCCTTGAATGAATAAAAATGATCTTCTAACAGTTCAAATGGATGTCGCTGATATTAAACTTCTGTTCAACTGTCTTCGATTATCACTTAAAATGGTATTTTGTTTCGTCCCGAGCTCTTCACAAAATGTCTAATAAGAAAAGTCCTAGAATGGCGTCCGACATATCTGATAAACAATTAATAGTTGCTTTATTCATTTAATTATTTTCCTGCATTTAGAAAGATATGTCGGTAACCCTATGCTGACCTCTCTGATCTTAAGTTAGCAATCTAAACTGTCCAATCTCGTTTGGTGTTGGCAGCTAACGGACTTTTTTGTTAAATTATGTGAAGAATTGTAAAAAAGCCAAATATTGTCCTAAAGAGTAGCTTAATTATTCATAGCTGAAAATATGTAAGATGTTTTTGAAAAAAAAAACATTATAAGCTTGCAATCATTATTGAGGGTAATTTTTCACTTTTAGGAGCAGTGTCCTGAATAAACTTAGGTTAAAAATGTTTTCAGCTATTCCTACCATGATTTTATTTTTACTGCTATTTCTTTCACATAAGTAATTTGTCACATTAACAAAAAGATACAATAATTAACAATTTATAGCATTTAAAGGCCTTAGACCACGGGTTAAATATTGTTTTCAATTATAAAAAAGCACAATTATTTTTACAGGCAAAACATGTGGTTTACACTTCGTTCGACGGATGGTAAAAGTTGAACTTCAAAAGAATTTTCAAGTGAAATGCATTCACAGAATTCACGTCATTCGAGGAATCCGAGTAATTCACGAAAACCACGGAATTCAGTGAAATCTTCAGTCTTCTTGAATTCAGTGAAATCATTTAAATCACAGAATTTAAGAAATTTGTGGAATTCGAAAAATGCGTGGAATCACACACTTCAAGAAATTCCTTGAATTACATTAACTTTATGACTTCCTTGAATTTCATGAATTCCGCAAATTAGAGGATTCCTGGAGTTAAACTTGTGAAAAAATGCTTTACCACGCCCTAAGAAGTTTTACTTCAAAAATGCAAACATTAGATTTACAAAGTCAAAAACAGAGCAGAAATAAATGTTGTATTTCACAAAGCAAAGAGATTACGTTGCAAGTTAGGTAACATTATTTGTACTTTCCAATTAAAACTATTAGCTGCATTCGCACACGAATGTTCTTAGCAGAGGACTACTACTGAAGCTCGAATAAAAAGCTCTTTCTACAGTTTTCAGGCAGAAACACCTAAAATAATTAAATATAGCGAAAAAAAGCATCGTGGAAAAAACTTTTTCGCTTGGCATTTTAAAACATAGACAACATTCCCCCATAAATGTCCTCAGCCAAGGATTACTACTAAAGCTCTGGTAAAAAGCTCCTTCTGAACATTGGAGCAGAAGGACCTGAAAGAAATTAAACACTGCGAAGAGGTTACGTAACCACTTGGCGGTATTTAATTTTTGTCAGATCCGCTGCCTTAAAGTTTTAAAATGTGTTTTCTATCAGAGCTTCTCTGCTTATCCAGAGACAAGATTATTCATTAAAGAATGTGGTCTATGTTTTTAAATACGAAGCAAAAGAGTTCTTCTACGATTATTTGTAACCTCTTCGCAGTATTTATTTTTGTAAGCTCCTCCCGCTTAATATTCTAGAATAAGTTTTTTATTAGAGCTTTATTAGTACTCTTAAGCTAAAAATGTTCCGGTGCGAACGTGGACTAGAATTTTAGATGGGAAGGAAAAAGAGCTCTCCTACGCTGCTTTGTAACCTCTTCGCAGTATTTAGCTTTTTTTGGTTCTTCCGCTCAAAGTTTTTAAATGAGCTTTTTTAAGGGATTTTTGATGATCCTGGGGTACGAAAATATTAATATACGAATGTGGTCTATGTTTTTAAATACACTCGAATCGCGGTGCTGCGAAATTCAGTATTGCGAACTCCCGCTATTAAGTACGTTTTCTCCCCGATAGTGAGAACGACGCTATAACCCCTTCACCCACACTACTCATTTCTACATTTGATGATTTCATCAAATGCACAATTCAATTTGTGATGTCTTTCATCATTTACTTCGCTCTATTAATTTTAATAATAAATTTAATAATATATTCCGTGGAGTCCCGTCATGTGTTCTCACTATTGAGGGCAAACCTGCATTAAATATTCGCAGTGCCGCGACTCAAGTGTACCAAGGAAAAAAGTTCTTCTGCGATGCTTTGTAAACTCTTCGCAGTATTTAGCTTTTTTAGGTTGTTCCGCTCAAAGTTTTTAAATGAGCTTTTTTCGGGATTTCTGGTGATCCTGGAGTAAGAATATTAATGCGGGAATGTGATACATGTTTTTAAATTCAAAGATAATAGCTTTTTACGCTGCCTCGTAACCTCTTTGCAGTGTTTAATTTTTTCAAATCATTCCGCCGAGCAAGAAGGTTTGCATTGAAACTGATTAAAATGAGTTTAAATATGCCCAAAAAATGACCATGAAAATCAATGTTAAAGTCAGCAATTTTTATGAAAATTTTCGTTTATCGTATACCACGGGCATATAGATATTATATTTTATGTTCTACATACGTTTTTAATAGATTTTTGCATGTTGATTCGGAGTATTTAAGGGATTTTGGGGGCGCTGATTTCGAATCAGACCTCAAAATTTCAACATTAAAAATAGCAAATCGTCTCCAATGTGCAAGTTCATGTCCCCTAAAATTTTCGAGTCCGAATGTTTTAAAAGCATTATTCTGCAAGTGCAATTGCAAATTATTATATAAATTTAGTCAGGGAAAAAACCAAGGTCGTTTTTCGATTTTCACTTCCTGGACAATGTCTTGTCCGACGTTCAAGTTCGCCGCCTCTAAAATGTAGAGGTCAGGAGGTTTCAGAACTCAACATTCCTCAAGTCTCATCACAAATTATCATTTAAATTTATTCAAGGAAAACACCACGACTGATTTTTCATTTTTACTTCCTGGGAATAGTCTTCTCCGACGTCAAATTCGCGTTCCCTAAGATTTCGGAGTATGGAGGTTTCAGGAGTTAATATTCTTTAAGTCTCATGACAAATTATTATTTAAATTTAGCTAAGGGAACAACCACAACTGCTTTTCGATTTTCACTTCCTGGACGTTTTCTCCCGCTTCCAAGTTCGCGCCCCCTAAGACATCGGGGTCAGGAGGTTTCCGAAGTCAATATTCTTGAATACTCTCGACAAAATCTTAGTTAAATTCAGTCAAGGCAAAAATTACGGCCGTTTTTCGATTTTTGTCTTTCTGGACGGCAAAAGATTTTAGAAGTCAATATTCTCTAGATCCTATAGCATAATAATATTTAAATTTTGTCAAGGAAGAACTTTGAGACGTGAAAATATTTCAAACTTCTTTAAATTTCACCTTAATAATACACGTTAGAATGCTAAATAGAAAAACATTTTCAATTCCAGTTTCGTCGAAAATCAACTCGTAGGTCCCATAACCAAACCGAATTATCTTTAAATGTACATTTGGATATCATAAAAAGATAGATAAAATAAAGTAAGATCAGAAAATCATTTTTTTCAGACACCTTGAAATTTAGTATCTGAGCATTGACACCGAAAAATTGTTTTAAACCTGATATATGAAAAAATTGTTTTAAACTTCGAAAAAAATCAGAGCTTTCGAAACCTAACTATGAATAATATATTTTCGATTCCGACTGCCACGAAAATTACCTCCTTTGAATGCCAAGCCGCACCCCTTAATAAATCTTTCTAATGATTGGGTGATTTTGAGCATATTGTAAAGAAATGTAAAACGGAGGTGAGGGAGGACGAAAATGATGACATTGTCAAAGAGTGGGCGCCATGTATTTCTTTATTTCATTCATACCAACATCATTTTGCAAAAATTACCAGCAGAAGATTAGCTTAAAGACATACTACGCTGAAATAAGTAGTGACACTCCTGAGAAACCCGGAGAAATTGCAGCAATCAACTTGTATGGACCATTGCCATCATCAAGAAGAGGTTACACGTACATTTTATCAAGGATTAATGCTTTCAGAAAATGTGCAGAATTGTACCCAATCAGAAGAAGGACAGCAAAGATCGCGATAAATAAAATTTCCAATGAACATATTCTAAAGATGGAAAAACCGGAGGAAATAGTAACTCATCACGGAACACAATTCACCTGTGATCAATGGCTGGAGATATTGAAGAAAGCAGTAATTCACTTCCGGTGGAAGCAACTGCGATCTAAAAATAACAGCGTCTCCCAGTCAAACCACGGTAAATCAAACGTATGCCCGAGTTTCAAGACCGTTCCATGGGTGACCTAAGGATTATATATAATTTTAAAAAAGTTAAACAACCACCGCAAGGCCCCACTAAACGCCACTGCCATCTATCAAAATCAAATGGGCTTCAAACAGAACTGTTATAAATCATACGTATGGCTACGTCTGACAATCATGAGATGGGTGGCCACAAGGCACGACAAAATCATGGCTGCTGGCCTTCGAAATCCTCGTGTGTCTTGAGGATATAAAGCGAGGAGACTGATATACTGAAAGAACCTTCACCCCCTTAACGTTTAACGCATTTTGTGAATGATTCCTTACAGACGTTACAGCTCCAGCTTAAGGTTCTTGATATTTCTCGTCCTTTTTTTGCTCCTTAGAAGTGATCTTGTAGTCGGCCGATGTCGAGAAGTCTATCACGAATATAGTTCGCTTCTCGAAGTCTTGGAGAATGACGCCAGGCCTTAAGTTTACAATCTTAACTGCTGCCCGAAAATCACAGTTCCAGAAAGTTTGGCACTTCTCGTTTTGAAAAATGGACTCTATCTCCTTCATAGCGTTCGGCAGAGCAGGTTCGTTTCCAGCACCGCACAAAGGGCGGAAAGTCGAAAAAGCTGACCAAAAATCGAAACATAAATTTCATTATTTTAATTTGAACTATTTTAGTGGGTAGAGTAGAATCCTCTGCATCCGTTTCTGTTGGCAGAGGGAGCTCAGTGCCTTATATTCACGTCAAGTTTCAGTTCCACCTTCACCTATGCTGACACTGCGTTAAAAGCTTAAGCAAGCGATAAAGTGCATCTCTGTGAACAAGTTCACAAAGGCACTTTATTTCGGCGATTTGCTATGCAACAAAATGGATTCGCCCCATAATGGTATGTATAATTCAAATCGATATCTCAGAACATTCCAACTCATTGACATTTTTCTATAAATATATAATTATTTATTAGAAATCTATGCAAAGTAAATTGTATGCAATTGTTTCAACTTATGATAGAAGTTAATTATTATGGAGTATTCTGCGTAATGAAAACCTGTATTTCTCAGTGTTCGTCAATGACAGGAAAATTATTGAAATCATCTAAGTTTCATAGAGTAACATTAGTTAAACATGTTTCATTATTATGTGACAAACAAAAAATTTGGTTTTAAACCAATTATTTGTTGAAAAAATGCCTACGAGGCATTCTTCGATAGAAAATTTAATTATTTTAAGTTATAAATTTTTTTATTCAGAAGCTTTATGATAATTTTATCAAAATTTATATTTTTCATTTATCTAGATAGAGTAATCCACTTTTCTCACTTCTAACTTTAAAATTCGGGCCACGAGTCTCGGCCGCCTGCTCAGCAGCTTTGTAAAGCAACGATCCTTTGCCAATCATCTAGTGTCTCTCGGCCATTTTTCAGAGAGGATCTCTGCCATTTGCAAAGATGTAAGCGAGAGTTGTGTAATCGTGAAAAGGAAGAATTTATATGCGATGGAATGAGTTGGCTACGAAATCAAGCTTTTACATTTACAATGCAGCCCATTATGAGAACTACACGATAGACTGTGTAGCCTTGATACAGCCTGTTCGACTCGAAAAGAAGTGCTTCATATTTTGACTCTTTTTCTTCCTCATTTAAGGAGATATTACCATAGCCTGGTGCCGAGAATTCAATCAAGCACTAATACGTTGAGAGTTGGAAAAGTGGGAGTCTATTTGAGATCAATAATTACTATCAATAATAATACAGACAAATACAACCGACTCTCAGTGAAGTAGCTCACTGCGTGATTGAATACATAGCATCTGATGGACCGTTCACGGAAAGGGTTCGAAAGTTCACTTCAAGAACTGAGGATCTAAAATCACACAGGAGAGGTGGAAAGATGGGTCAGGGAGAATCACACTAGAGTTAAAAAAAAGATACTGATACTTTTACACACCAACATCTAGCCCGCATATTCAACTCATATTTAAAGTCGGAAAGGCCCATTCCGCAGTGGCTGGTATTAGGATGCCCTATGCTCTTACTTAAATAGATAAACGTTTATTTTTTGGCCTGCTGGCCTTAAAAAAATTAACTTGCTTACACTTCCATTTTTTACAGAATTTTTTTACAACTACCTCTTAAGAATTAACATCCATCGACAGCTTATATCCAATCCGCTCGCTTTTATAGCCTAGCCTTCCTCGCTTCGCCCCGCCTCGCACACATGTAGCTATTTTCTCGCTGTGCCTCGCATGGCCATCCTCTGCCTCCGCGGCTAACAACTAATACTCTCCTAGTTACAATCTTTTCTTCTCCATTCCTCTTCCTCCTTCTTTCTCCTCTTCTCTATCTTCCCCAACACCACCTTCACCCATGCTACTGCCCTTCTGTCCTCATTTCATGCAACAATACCTCCATGATTATCCCAACAGGAAGCCCAGGTACACAAACTCTTTCACCGCCTGTACCGCTGTTCCCTTCAACTCCCCCCCCCCCTCATCTCTCCCACTCCCTTTCAAGAACACCATAACCTTCGACTTGTCCGCATTTAACTCCAACCTATTTTTTTCCAAGTATCTTCTTAACCTTTTCATCACCTCCTTTAAAGCCTCTTCGCTTTTTGCTATCAGCACTATGTCATCTGCATATGCGAGTGACCATATCCTGACTCCTCCTACCCTAACTCATCCTACAACTCCGGCCGCTAGCTTAATTTCCATATCCGCAATTAAAATTGCAAAAAGTGTTGGGCTAAGCGGGCACCCTTGCCCCAACCCCCGAACCATCCAGAAACCTTTAGAGATTCCCTCACCTCTTCTCACCCTATCTTTCGTCTCCTCATATACCTCCCTTGATCTCTCGGTCAGGCCTCTTTTCAGTCCTCTCTCTTCCATTGCCTCCCACAACCTCCCCCTATCCACCGAAGGGAACGCGTCTTTTATATCGGCAAAAACGCGTACACTTTGGCACCCTTTTTTGATAGTTCTCTATCTACCACATGTTGCAAGGCGTCAATATTTTCAATAATACTCCTTCCCTCCCTAAATCCCGCCTGCATCTCCGGCAATATTCTTTTCCCCTCAACATCCTTCCACCGCCTATTTGCCAACACCATCGCGTATATTTTGTACGCCGTATTCATTAGCGTAATTCCTCTATAATTTTCCTGCGTTTCCCTATCCCCTTTCTTATACAGTGGTACGATCAATCCTTCCATCCACCCTCTTAGGAATCCCTCCCACCTCCATACTTTTTTCACTACCCTCTTCAGCTTCTTCCTTACCTCTTGTATGCCAAACAGCCACGCTTGGTTTTGTACCCCATCCAGCCCAGCTGTCTTAGATTTTTTTCAACATCCTTATCTGTTTTTCTATCTCCTCGTCATTCGGCTCCTCTCCATCTACCTCTCTCGTTCTTCTAATCCCCGCATCTGTCTTTCCTACGTTTCCTAAACCTATTAATTATCTTCCACACGTTCCCTTCTGTTTTTACATTTCTCAGCTCTTCTTCCAGCTCGTTTTCCTTTTGCTGCTATTTCTGCTTACACATCACCCGTAACTACTTCTTCATTTCTACATGCTCCTCCCTTTACGTGGTTCCTTTCTTTTACTTCCTGTAATTCTTTTTCACCTTTCCCTTCATCACTTTACACTCTCTATCCCACCACGTCTTCACCATTCCTTTCTTCTTCTTCATAAATACCTTCTTTTGCACATCCCTTTTCACTTTCTTTTTTAGATTCTCCCATACTTCATCCACCGACACCCACTCAAAGCTAATGTGCCCAACTGCTCCTGATAATTCTCTATCAGCTCTCTCGTCCATGACACCCTCTCTCCTAACGACCCTTTGTTATCATACTATTCGCCACCACCCAGTCTCTGTCCTCCATCCAGTTCCTTAGAATCTCCCCCTTTTTATTTATTATCCTTTCATTATCTCCTAGTAAGTCTTTCACCCTTTCTTTAACCCTTTCCATTCCATCGTTATTGTATACAGTCACAAAATTATACGATAACCCTCCTAACTTTGCTGTCGTCATTTGCACGCCCTCCCCCTTTCCCGCTCCCTGAACTTCTTCCTCTAATCCATCCCTAACCCCTGTTCAAATTCTCCACTAGCCCTTCCTTTCCTCTTTACTCTGACCGCCTCCTGTATCCTCCACCTACACCCCCTTGGCAACTTTGGCTCTACTCTATCCCATTCCTTTCCCTCTACACATTTCTCTAACAGTCCAATCACGTCAAATTTCTGAATATGCCTCCAGAAATCCTCATCTTTCTTCTTTACCCCTGCTATGTACAAGTACAGCACCTTTAATACTCCTCCACTGTGCTTTAGTCCCACTCCCCTATATCCTCCAATTTTTCTTCCCAGCTCTCCAATTCCACCAGCGCCACTTCATTTTCCTTTTTTCCGCCCTTTCCTTCCACATCCTAATATCTTCTTCCATTTCCTTCATTTTTTCCTTTTTTTCCTTCCTTGCCGACACCGAATCCCTCATACTTTCCATTTCCTCCATAGCCCCTTTACGTCCTCCCTCAACGTTTTGACCTCGCCTATTATCACCCCGAGAGCCTCCTTCTCCGCCTGTCACTTCATTTTTAGGGGGAGGGGGGGAGTGACCTACGTGTTCGTACGCTTTTTTAAAGGGACTCTCTAGCGCGCGTTTCTCTGGATTCTCTTTACTGCCCCTTTTTCCCTTCAAGAGATCCTCCACCTGACTTGCACTGGACACTCTCTCCCTTGTCTTGCGGCTTCTTTCGCTCTGATTCTTCCGTCTCCGTGACGGGCCACTCGACACCG
>NC_046661.1:9069041-9070561 GCF_010883055.1 Belonocnema kinseyi | reverse complement strand
CAAGAGATCCTCCACCTGACTTGCACTGGACACTCTCTCCCTTGTCTTGCGGCTTCTTTCGCTCTGATTCTTCCGTCTCCGTGACGGGCCACTCGACACCGGGCCACGCACAGCTGGATATCGTGTCCTACTGGAAATTTTGTCCCCGTATAATTCACTACCAACACTGCCATTCCTCTGGCTGACCACTTCCCGCTCTTCAGTCGGTAACTGTAACCTATCCAAATAAGAAAGTACGTACCGCAGCCAACAGATGTATCTTAAGGCCGTTGTCGCTTACCACCTAAAATTTCCGTTTCTTTCCACTATTTCACCCCTCACAGCCCCTGCAGACACCCTTATCTCACCCATAACATCCCCTTGAACTACGAGAACCACCTTTGTCCACCATGAAGGCCCAAGCTCCTAAACACATCAATACCCCGCTTCCTTACCAACCTAACCTCACTTTCCCTATTCAGCCAAATCCCACCCCACAACTACCATGAAAATTAGTTTTTAACTCCCACACAAACTCCGTAAAAACTTATCATTCAACCTCTCGAAGACTTATCACCTTGAAAGTTTAAAAGTTCTTCCACGCATAGTGAGATGTATGCAGAGATTGTTGCCCCTTAGCAAAACTATATTTACTGTCTCATCTTGAAATTATCATTTGACAACGAACAACATCACCATCTAGAGTGATGTCTTTCAAGGCGGTACTATGAACACTCTGCTCGTTTGCACAAGGTCAATCATTTATTTTATATGCATGGACTGAAAATCTATGCTTCTGTTGCAAGCAGACTTCAACTTGCTCTAAATATCATCAGGAAGTACACTGGACACATTTGAGGTTTATAAAGAAAATAGGTAGCGATTAACGCTACACATAAGAACATGCGAAAGAGCGTTCCTCTCCAAAGCCACGTAATAGGAGGCCGAGGCAATTGGCCTCTATTTTGACATCAAATGTGAGATCTCCAAAACCGTGAAGTTCACAGCCAGACATGTCCGAAGATAATCCCAACCAACGTGGGATGCTGAGTATTGATCGTTCAGGAAGCTCGGTCCTGTACTTTCTCCGTATAATAATATAATCAGCAGGCAGAGGCTGATCCCAATCTATTTTCAGTTTCCACAAACTCTGGATGAAAATGTTTGTTTTAATTAAAACTGGGGCGAGCGATCCAAGCGGATCAAAAAGGCGGGCTATCTCGGAGAAAACGCTACTTTTCGTTGGTATCCCAGACTCCACTTCACTTGGCGACGTTTTTCTATGGTTGTAGCGATGTTGAAGGCTCCGTAAAAGGCAACGTCGACATAAATTTCGTTCCTCAGAATGTCTGTAGCTAAAGGAAAGGAATTCATCCTCCGGCAGCAGATATAAGGTGCGGATCGCCAAGTAAGGTGGAGTTTGGGCCCCGCATGAAGTACCTTATTTAGAGAAATACCCAAATCAGTTCATTGTGAAGCATTGAGAACCGGTCTCAATTTTGTACTGGAACTGGTTTTGTATTGGACACTAAGTCCATTTC
>NC_046661.1:9063569-9068941 GCF_010883055.1 Belonocnema kinseyi | reverse complement strand
CTTATTTAGAGAAATACCCAAATCAGTTCATTGTGAAGCATTGAGAACCGGTCTCAATTTTGTACTGGAACTGGTTTTGTATTGGACACTAAGTCCATTTCACCTAGAACAGCATACTCCTGTATACTCGGTCTGTAAGAATGATGCAGAATAGGATCTAGTCGAAAAAGCCTCTCCAAACTCATGAACATTCTATGTGCAACAGAGCGAGAATCTCATAAATCCATCGTCCTATCCTTGATTGGAAGTCGAACAACGTAGCGACCATCTTCTGAACGTTGATAAGTAGAGAGAAAAAGTTTCTCAAACTCCTCCTTCGCAAGGGTGAACTTAGGAGATACAATCGGAAGATCCTCCTGTAGAAAAAATCGCCGCAATAAGTCCAACAATTTATGATCAACCGTACATTATAATCCAACAATCTTTCGAGTATATAAAGAAGGTTCCTCAGAAAAGAGACCAGACATGGTCCAGCTTAACGATGAATTCTGAGCAGTAGGAGTGCTAAAAGGACCCATTCGTACACCTTCCTCTATGACATGTGAGTAAACTTCTGCACCTAAAATCAAATAAATCGAGGCACCCTGATCGACAAGTAGATCCGCCAATTCCTAACCCCTTAATGTGGAGCCAATCATCCTTAGATATACGACTAGGTAGTAAGTAAGATGTAAGTTTCGGTAAAATAATAGTCTGTACACAAAAACTAGCCTTAGAGCCAACACGTGACGTCACACTAACAGTTACCAAACCTCGACAGGTTTTTGTGGGCTGATCACCGACGCCTTCTACAGTAACAATGGCACGAAATCGTTTTAGCTTGAGTCTCCAAGCAAGTGACTCACAAATAAAAGACGCTTAAGCACCTTGATCAAGAAGTGCTCGAGATAAATATAAATAACCTTCTGATCCTTCAGTGGAGACGAGTGCTGTGGCTAAAAGTATGGGCCCATCTAGTCAAAGAGGACCTTGAGCCACATGTGAATTGACAGTATACCTTACAGGTGTAAACCCCACACTATTTGCATTTAAATTAGATGTGGAAGGCACAGCTGTATTTCCAGGTTCACAGCGTGGAGGATCACTACAGGGTCGATGCAAGATAGTATGATGCTGACTGGTGCAGGTTTGACAGCGCTTAGATGAAATACAATCTCGAATCAAATGCTTTCACAGACCAAGGTTTTGAAAGTGTAAAATATTTTTGCATGACGCCTAAGCGGCTCTGACAATTTTTTTCAAAAACTGAGACCCGATAGAACGACACAATACAGAGATTCCGTAAAAGCCTTGGAATTGTTTACCACCTATTTTTAGAAGGAAAGTCGTTTAAAAAATTAAAATTTTAAACTGGTTGATGGTTAGAAAAATTGAGCGATGAAGATGTGGCAACAGCGCAAATATTAGATATCATGCACGGTCGATCACATGGGTCGATCACATGTTGTTTTTCGAGTACAGTTTGCAACTTTGCCATATTTTTGGACACATCGCTGTAAACTGTATGTGTACTTACCCATACAATTACTTCTTCCCTGTGTCACGACAAACCCAGCCAAAAGCTTCGCCTCCGAGCCGAAAGAAAAATGTAATTATTAAAGAATTTCTGAACGCAACTGTATATTTTTTTCACACTTTTAACAGCCAAAATGTAATAATGCATACATTAATATGTAATATAGGATATCAGAACATGGGTTAAACAAATTCTCACATTAACGTAGGCCTAACTTTTGTGCAGGGCTCCTCATCCGTATAGTACCTTAAAACATAACCCACACTTTCGAATTAGTTCAAGACAACCACCGTCTTTTAGTAAAGCACCATGTGCTTGTGTGTTGAAACCCTTCTTACCCGATTTGACACTTGTCATTTTACCTCTGCTTTCAAGTAATGCAGCTTTTAAACTGGTGGAAGTGTGACGTCATCTTTCACCATGGAACAAAACATATCTCGGAAGGCTGGCCATGCAGTAAAGTCACCGGTTAATTTAGGTAATTCCAATTGTGGAAGCATCTTCTTAACTTGTGTTAAAGGAGCAATATTTGTAGCGCAGAACATAACCTTGGAAGAGAGAGAAGCAGCAAGTGCGTCCAACTCATCCTAAAAATAAACTTTCGAGACAATATAATTTTCCTTTCTACTATTTTTAAACAAGTCTTGCGCGAAGTATAGATCCGTTGACTTGACCTCGCGCACGATGAGAAGCTGATCATCATTTGTACCAAACATGGACCACTTCTTTTCCAGGTTTTCCAAGTGTGCGTTGAGGACATTCTTGGAAACATTCGCCTTGCCGGTCTTTTTAAAATTGGTAATTGCAGTGCAAGTGAGCTCGTAGAGTCCATACTGCTGAGCAATACAATCCTTGACACTCATTTTTTTTAGGTACAGTAAAAAATAAAGTACAATCCTGTCCGTATGACAGTCGAACACTACACAGTTTAGAAAGTCACAATAGATTCTTAAGGAAACACAGCACGGTAAAGGATTAACTGTTCAAAATTAAAAATAAAATCGAATAAAGTCAAATCACTTTGAAAATTAGATTCACAAATAAATGATTGAAATTCGATAAAAATTTTTTAAAATACGTTGAAAGTCAAGTGAAAGTACAGTCAATTCACTTTAAAAGTTACACCACAAAAATAAATAGTTAAAATTCGATTAAAATCGAAACATCTGAAAAGTCAAGTAAAAAAAAAAAAACAAAAAAAACACAATCCTGTCAGTGTGACAACGGGGCACAATACAGTTTAAAAAAAAGGATGGTTTCCAATGTTACGAAGCACAGCGCTGTAAAGTGTCAGCTGTTCAAAAGTTTTCAAACACTTACCAAACCCAGAGTATGGAAAAGCACATCGTATCGCAAACCTGTCATTCTGTGAAACGAATTGTGAGCAGTGTTAGTATGCCGATCGATACAGAGCATTGGGCACGCACCGTCGTAGGGATATACATCGTATTTCGCAATAAGAAGCTCGAAATCCTTGCATTTATTTATTTTCACCGAACTGATATTGCGATGAACCTTTAAAACAACTCGCATTAGCCACTTTAATCCTGCAAAGAAACCTGCAATCCACTCGCTGAAACCCGCATCCGACTCGAAGGACCAAATATGATGAGAAATATCACTAAAGGAAGTAAAATCCATAGTGGGATTGAGTGAAATGGTAAAAAAAGGTCACTGAGTCACTTCATTATTTGTTTAGCACCAAAACACAAAATATAATTTATTAAGAAAAGAGTGTCGAAGTTACTGCCTTCTAGCAAAAGGCAACATTAAACTAACAATTCTATCAAAGTAAAAACGAGTAAACACTCCGACTCGTTCGCTTCGCAACAATATTCAGACTGACTCTGACCACTTCAATATTGCTAACGGCGAAAAGGTATATTAGCGTTCACAAAATAAGAACGGTACCTTTGTAGATACAAGAGAGAGAGAAGAGAATACTCACGTGAAACATAAACACTCACACAATACAAAAATAGAAAACCGACATGAAATATGAGGAACACCTTAAAAGGGAGCTGCACCGATAGTACCCACACTCGGCAGATTGGAATGGGGTTTGGGTCAGAAAAATGTGCCAACACAAGACCTGACACCTATAAAGAATACTGTACAATTCAGGTAAAAACGTCAAATCCGAGTGTTGTGAACGAGCATAAGCGGACAAATATTCTTTATTGGATTATTCTCATCCACAGCAAAGTAGAGAACTTATTTTGCTCCAATTGAGCGAGGTAGAGGGTTGCTTTTCACCGTTATTTATTCAAGGGCATCCACTGATGTCCATGGCCAGTATTTTAATGCATTTTGCGTGAAAAGGTGTGCAAGTAAATTTGACAAGATTATATACATTAATACAGTATAATATATTTTAATTTATTTTAGTTTTTCGTACTCACCCTACCTCGACGACCTTTTGCGCATGAGGTTATAAACAGAAATTTTAAACTTTGGATTTTATTTTTACTTTTATCAACAATGACAGTTCATACTTCTACAATTTTACTTCATCAAAAATAATTGTATTCTACATCATACGGGTATTTAGGTATTTAGCTATATTTCAGATCCCAATCTCATTTTTGAATTAATAATTTGCTTTTTAATATACAACAACAAATATTATGTATTTTGCAGCCTTGAGAAAGACACGACGCCTTGTCTAAACGTCGCGTCGGCATTATGTATGAATACTTTTATTTTATTTTAAAATAAAAGCTATATAAACATGAATGGATGTCCAAAATAAATCCTTCCTTGTCTTGAATAAATTACTCAGAATACTCTATTTATCTGGAGTAGTTGCATGGGCGAAGGACAGGCTCAGATCTCTCGATATCGGGTCACGAAAGGTTATGCACGTTAGCAAAATCATGCACCTCATGTCTTCCCTTAAGCGACTTTACATCTCAGGCTGGCACGGTGTTCGCGGAATACTGAATCTTGAATGTCTTCACTACACAATTATTCTGGATACAGCACATATAGTCGCAAATGACCAAGACCCCCTTCTTAAAATGAACAGGAAGCACGAAGAAGTGGGCGAAGGCGCGTTTCTGTACAAAGCAGCGGAGGAGACTGCTGAAACTCTCGGCCTTGATTTTAATATTGGGGTAGCAAGAAGCGTAAAATCATATCTATCACGATTACTCACTCCTGAAAGCGCGGATTAAGGAAGCACAGAAGAAAAACTTCCGTGAACAGCTTCTAGACAAGAGAATTCACGGTATCTTCAACAGGAATGTGAAAGATCAGTCGATGTCGTATAATCTAACGTTTGCTTTCCTGAACCAAGACATTCCCAATGATAGATGCAGAGCGTGTCATTCACACCCCGAGCCTCTAGAACACATACTATCTGTCTTTCTACCTTATGTGGGACCGACGTGCATCCAAAATCACAATGCTGCACTAAAAGTTCTTTATTAGAATCTCTGTTACTCTTATGACATTATCCCTAATACTGTTCTACCAAACTTTATATTTTCGACAATCGTTTCATTTGCGCGCTGGAGGCCTGACATAGTGTTCCCTGTATCGAGATATGAACCATGTTCGTTATCGAAATTGCGGCAGCAGCCTAGAAGAGCATTTCAGCCAAGGGGAATGAAAAGAAAGAGAAGCATAAAGACCTTATAATACAGTTGCGACTGTATTATAAGCTTCTAAAGTCAAAATTTTGCAACTTTTTATTCAAGAGGGCGGATTTAAGATGGCGATTTCAACATTTTGAAAAAAAGAGATATATGAGCTTGAAACTTTTTACTCGGGGTTTTTGGGGATCGCTGATTACGAATTTGAAGTCAGAATTTGGAAATATTCAAATTCAAGATAGCAAATTCAAGATGGCGGT
>NC_046661.1:9061829-9063469 GCF_010883055.1 Belonocnema kinseyi | reverse complement strand
TTCAAAATGTATACTTTGGGGTTTTTGGGGTCGCTGATTACTATCGCTGATCTTCGATTAAATTCTCGTGATTCTTCAAAATAGATCTCATATGGCCAACACTGACACATAAATTGTGGTTGAAATTTTTATGAAATTTTTTAAATTTATTCTTACTTAGCGTAATCCATAAATTCGATAAATGCTTACATTATTGAAATCAAAGTGTTTAAAATCTCATCTATGATTTCGAAGATTTACGGATCAATGTAAACTGAATTTGATCGACTACTTTTAATTTTAATTTAGTAACTTGAAATTCGTAAGCAGCATCTCCAAAAACACCGAGTATAGATTTTCAAGCTCGTATATCTCTTTTTTCAAAATTTTGGAACCAGCATCTTGAATCCTCCATCTTGAATTGGAATATTTATAATTTCTGAATTCAGATTCGCAATCAGCGACCTCAAAAACCCCAGAGTAAGGGTTGTTAGTTTATTATATTGAATAGATTCTTCAAAATCCCACGTTCCCACCGGGCAACTAAGGGTTAAGCTAGTCATCCTGATTATCGACACTTTTGGAAGCGTGGGACTTTCACTGGTTCATGGTCTCAAATGCGAAATGCAAAGACACTTGCGGAGAAAATGCAGAAGGCTGCCGTGCTTGGGTCGCTGCGTGTCCTCATGTACCACAAGACTTATCGGATCATCGTATTGATTCTATAGCAGACTTTGAACAGCTACCTCATGGTCGTGAGACATGGTTACAGCTGAAATTTTATCGCGAGTCGCCTAGAAAGGGTAGAATTTTGTAGAATGGCCCCCACCTCTACCGCGACCTCTAGCTTGATTTTGTCAATCTACGTTATTGGCTGGCCCGGCCTTGTATCAATATTCCCCCTGTAAGCAACTCTTTCAACTGCGCGTGTGCTGAAAAGCGCGAGCCTCTTTGAAATAAATAAATACTATCAATAATGATACAGAGAAATCCACTCGACTTTAAGTGGACTAATTAACGGTGCAGTAATTCCTAGAACTGCTGGCCCACACAGTTTCTCAGCTCAAGGGGGAGAGATGGCTAATTGCGACTCTTGTCTGAAGCAGAAGAGCAGCAGTGCGCGAGTACTCAGTCGAGTATATTGCGCAATATTATGAATACCAATTAGAAACTATTGAGTCGGCCCCGATTTGCGCAGTTAGAAATGATGCAGCGCATCCATGACAGTGTTTTTAAACTAAAAAACAGTATCACTTAAGAATTTTTGTTTCAAAAAAACAAAATTACAGTATGTATTATTCTTTAAAGCTGAAGAAATATCAGGTTCGATATATTCAACTTTTTAAAAAATGTGTGCATATGACTCAATCCAAAAAAACATATTTTTTGGCCATTTTCGAAAAATTCTAAATTGAGTAGACATTTTTTTCATTTTATAATGTTTTATTATTATTCACTAGCAAAAAACTGTACATACAAAAATTTGCCATAATTTTCGAAAAAATAGGGGAATTTTTTTGAATTTTTCAAAATTTGAATCTTTAAATTAAAACAGGGAACCGAAGATATTAGCCGATTTCAAAACTGATTAATTTTTGTACTTTTCTCGGATGCCGAAACAAATATTTTTTGCTTAGCTCAAACGATTCGGGTACTTTGAT
>NC_046661.1:9054594-9061729 GCF_010883055.1 Belonocnema kinseyi | reverse complement strand
CCCACGAGAAGCTAGGGAAAGGGGTTCGTCCATCCTTGCAGAGCCCCGCATGCAAGGATAAGGCTGCGTACTCTGAGAGGTCGCCCGGTATCCCAGAGTCACTCCCCACCCCCCAATATTAAAGCCAAGATCTGCTTCAAGGTCACTATTCAAATTCTCGTCCAAAACCCTGAAACTTTTCTCTGAAACATTTCTCTCGAAAAAGGGAAATGTACGTGGAATGCTTCCTCAACCTCTGTATGAACACATGCCACAGATGACGAGGAAAAATTGACATTAAAATCAATCGCGGAAAGCAAGGTGCTCCTTAGAGATGGTGCCAATTTCAGGACAAGAAGGAACTTTACCATCCACATTCTTCCTTAACCCCAAGACCTGGTAAAAATGGATACCTTCTTTCGTGAGGATATCTCGGAAGTCTGACATCTGGATTGGATGAACAAGCCAGAATGCGTCCCGTACTCAGTGTGTCATTGAATATATAAGATCTGGTTGGCCGTTTACAAAAAGAGTCCTAAGGTTCGCACATTTTGGACAAAATACGGGTGTAATCTGACGCAAGAAGAAGAATACAGAAGGACCTCATCAGCGATCTTCCTCTATCTAGCCAATATCCGCCCAAGCCTGACGAAGTAGATACTTATTGCAGATAGGTTTACAAGATCTAACCAGGGGAATTGAATGAAGATACTAAAAATATCATCGACTTTAAGGAACTTTGCAAGAAACTCTTAACATATGAGGAGGAATGTTCATCAATCACTGCCGAAGAGGTGAAGAAAGCACATAGGATCAGATGTACTAAGAACTTCTGACGGGAAAACTTTACTTCCACACACTAATATCTGACCCGCATGTTCAACTCATATTTAAAGTCGGTGACGCCCATTCCGCAGTGGTTAGTGTTAGGGCGAACTGAAATTCTACCGACGAAAGGCGACTTGTCTAACCCAGAAAGCTACAGGCCAATAACTATTCTGAACATACTGCATATGAATGTGTGGAGAGAGATGATCGAACAACGTGGCTCCCAAAGAAGTGTAGCAGGCTGCTGAGAGAACCTGCTAAATACCAGGTGAAAGCTTTTGATTCAACCTCTTATAGACTTAATATTTGTCGGTAGGAAAACTTGAAATTGCATCCACACATAGTGAAATGCATAGAGAGTTTGATGCCCCTTTGGAAAACTAGATTCAGTAGAGGGGCGTCTTTCACGGCGACAACATGTGTCCTCTGCTCTTTTGAATCACACTTCTGCACTATGCTATTCTCTTGGGTACCTGTGCGGTGACAAAAATCATTGTGAGGATAAGGTCACTCATGTATTTTATATGGATGACATATGGATGCTGGGGAGACCTACATATGCTTAGACGTGCCTGAGAGCCACATTCCAGATATAAAATCAGTGAAGGAGTCTCTCCGAAGCAGATAAAAGCGTCTTATCCGCCATATTTGGTCTTCCAATCTGCCGGCGTTGAACAAGCTATCTTCAACTAACATTCTTGCCGTTCTAGTTCTTCTTTACACTTTAGGGGCAGTTTCTTAGGCGAAGAACGATCTCACAGTCCTCGATATCGGTCGGCATCGAACCCGCGCCACACCGTAGTTATCAAGGCTGCATTGTTTGAATATAAGACGATCACGATACCGTTCGATCCACCATAACTCCCTTTTCTCAAATTTGAGAAACCTTTTGAAATAGTTTAAGATATTTAAATATTTGTGACATCTTTCATCTTCGTTTGAAATCATTGAAATATTTGAAACCATTTGAAATCTTTGAAATATTTGAAATCGTTTAAAATCTTTGAAATGCTTAAAAATCTTTGAAGATTGGTGTACAGTACTTTTTTTGATATCTTTGGAATTTGTTTATTCTTTTAAAGTCCTTATGAAATTTTTATGAGATCTTTGAAATATTTGTAAAATCTTTCTGAAATCTTGTATTCGTTTGAAGTCATTAAAATATTTTTGATCTATGTAAAACCTCTTGAAATCTGGTTTACCAGAACCTTTTTTTAAATATTGTAAATCCTTCGAAACTTTTAAAATATTTGGAAATCCTTACAATAATGATCAAATGTTCGATATCTTTAGGAAATTTGTATCAAATCTTTTGAAATATTCATAATTTTTTTTAATTTTTGCTTGTAAAATCTTTTTTATTCGTTAGGATCAATTATTTGAAATTTTAGTGAAACCATAGTGATATCTTTTTAAATCTTCTGCAATGTTAATCTTCTAGAATGAATCAATTATTTCGCAAATGTTTTACTTCCTTTAAATCTTTTTAATGTTTTTAAAGCTTTGTGAAATTGTTGTGAACTATTTGAAATCTGGTGTACACGCCTTTTTTTAATCTCTGAAATCCGTGATATCGTTGTAAAATGTTAAAAATCCCTTCACATATTTTTTAATTTTTGAAATCCTTAGTAATATTTTGTCTCCTAGTGAACACTAATAAGCCGATAGGTGACACCCTTGAAAGATCCGTTATATGGTCATGGCTTATTCTTAATCTGAAACTGAATTAATATTGAAATTTTCGACTAATAACTTTTTATAATTTATAAGTTGAATATCGCCAAAAAAATCTATACTTCAACATTCGATATTCTCAGAGACAAAATTAAAAACTTATAGAATTATTTACATTAATAAAATTTGTTCATTGCAATCTATAAAATAATTGGCAAAGTCTACAAAAAATGCCTAGAAATCTATTTATTCTGCAATGAGTAAAAGATAAATTATATCTTTACAAGTTAAAAACTTTTCAGTCGCAAGATTTCTTCTAGACGAGATGTTTCTTTCATTCAAGGTTCTCGCAAAAAATTCAAGGATATTTCCAGGTTTTCAAGATTCAAAAGAAATGCAAGGAGAATTCCAGGTTTTCAAGGTCTCTGGACAACCTGTTTAGAAATCCGTGGAGCAGACGGCCGAGACTCTCGGCTTGAATTTTAACATCAGAAGTGAGTAAAGTGCATCACTCCATCTAGATGCCTTACTTATAAAAGCGCAAAAAAGCAGAGGTTGAAAAACGCCGCTAACAGCTTCGCGACAAGAAAATTCATGGAAAATTTTACAGAAACGTATAAAATCAGCCATTGTCGAATGAGCTAACTTTTGCCTTCCTCAGATCATCAGGACTTGATCAGGTACAGAGGGTTTCATTTTCACGTGAAAGACTGTGTTATTTCCACTTTAGTAAAGCATAAACGCATTTTACGTCAAGAAGTTTCGAGCAATAGGTGCAGAGCATGCAATGCACACGCTGAGTACCTAGAATACATTCTATCGAGGTGTACAATACACGCGGGAACGACATATCACTGCAGACACAATGCGGCCCTAGGAGTACTTTACAACATCTTTGTATCTTCTACCATGATCCAACGAAGCATGGTGCCGCCAGGCGCAAATAAAAAAAGTCAACCAATCAGAGGCGGCACACTAGGCCACCCGACCTTTTTGACATCTTGGATCGAGTTCAGGCGGCGTTGGCAGTTGGCTTCCCCTTCCATTCGCGCCAATGCAGCGAGTATGGTCGGGGCCGTCGGTTCACTCAAAGTCGAACGTATTTGAGCATCGAATTGGCGGGACCATGATTTGTTGGATCATGATCTCTTACGAAGTTGGGCGCAAACCTGGCCTGACAAGCGCTACATGGGAGATACAGTCAATTGTTTTTTCAATTCTACAGCCAAATTTTCTGGAACTACGATTTTCGGACAACAGTCTCCATTTCACACTCGAGGCATGACACATGTCGCGTATTTTTATTAGGAATAATTTTCTTTAAATAATGTGCACTCAATCTTCTACATCTTTAAAGCAATAAAGAACTGTTCTAAAACATAAATGTAATTTTTAACTATATTTTCTGAAACATAAAATGTGCAAGTTTTGGAAACTAGCCAATTTGAAATACATATGAAAGATGGAAAGGTAAAAGGAGGTAACTGACAAAATGGCAATTATGCAGAAGAGCCGATAAAAACTTTGTATAAAATTAAAATATCAAATTTACAAAAAAAAATCTGCTTCCAAACTGCTTTAATGCTTAATCGATATTCCGAGTTCCGAGTCAAATTTTTTTTAATTTTCTAGCGAAAAAACTCCTTTTCGAAAAATTTTCAGTGACCTCCTTTTACCTTTCCACCCTTTATATAACCCACTTTTGGCCAATTTCTTACTTCTCCCTCTCCCTATGTAGCCCAATTAAGTGTGAAACCACGTCGCCCGGATTCGGGCCCCCCTTCCCCCCATCTGGACCAACATAATCTTTCGTCGCCCCCCACCCCGCAAGATACCCCGT
Organism: Belonocnema kinseyi; assembly: GCF_010883055.1. Classification (NCBI taxonomy): domain Eukaryota; kingdom Metazoa; phylum Arthropoda; class Insecta; order Hymenoptera; family Cynipidae; genus Belonocnema; species Belonocnema kinseyi. The sequence continues at coordinate 9,057,408 of NC_046661.1, read as the reverse complement.
TGTTTATGGTAGGGCTCTAATGATCGTATTTATACAATAAAATAGGACGCTACACATTTTTTTAACAAAATTGCCTCGCCCTTTATCTCCAAATAACCCCAAATACTTGGCATATGTGAATACATTTTTAAAAGTTCCGATTACCAATAAACGCAAATAAAAATTATTCGCATGATAATTGGAACTCTGAAAAAAAGGATTTTAAGTTGAAAGCAAATAGTATATCAAATACCCCGGGGCCTCGTTTTTCAATCCAGAGCAGGGGTCTCCACAATCCACAGGTGCAACTTGACCCAGGCTGCACTTTCCTTGGTAAATCTGAACCTAGAGGGCCCCATTTTTTTCTACTATGCAAGAAGCAACTCTTTAAAACACTTCAACTCAGGTAAAGGATGGGGATCCTTCTTGACAGTTCTGTGCCAAAGATAAGTAAATTCGACCTATTGGCCTGGGATCCCTGACCTAGAGTGTTAGTTCTCCACTCGACTTCTCCTCACGTTCCTGACTAAGCGAGATCGCTGTGCCGAGCTTTGCCAGCGGGGGCCCCTTTGTCCTAATGCGGCATAAAATGACAAACATAAAAATGTTATAGTTTTGCAATGTGCAAATTAAAAATCGTATATTCGGAATCTATGTTTTCTGCGATTCCAACGATATGTAACTTGCAATGAAAATATTGAAACTAAAATAAGTTACGGCAGATTTTAGTTTATGTTTTGACCCTGACAACGTATTTCGACTATTAAGTTGTAAAATTCAATAATTGTTTAATTTCGCACTGCAGTTCAAAATTCATTATTTAACTTGGCATTGATTTTAATGATTTTTTCAACTATACAATGTTATTATATCAAATACAACATAATAAATTATACCTAATTATTTTAATTTATGTTTTATTAAACTTTTACTCAGGTGAACCCGGTTATACATCATAGCCAATGACTAAGTCAAGTGACTGATGAGATTAGAATATTATAAGTTAAATTAAATAACTCAATACGATGCTTGAAACCTCCTGCGATGATGTTGTAGTTTAACAATTATGAGCGGCCACGAGTAATGTTAAGAATAATTATTCTTATGTTTTTAAAGATTAGTTGTTTATATAATAACAATAATTAGAAGATGATCTTTATATTCAATATATTCTATATTAGGAGCTATTTAATAACAATATTATTGATATTTTACATGAATTTCATTATACAAACACACATGCACATACCAACACACTCTCATATATATATTCGGTTTTGATTCTAGAGGAATCAAAACCGAAGGGCCTATGACCAAGCCACCGAACGCGTCCTCGGGTTGTGGATACAGGGTCCCTATACCAAGGGTTTCTGCTGAATATGGTTACAAAAATAAATAGGCAGTCGCGGACAATTGTCCAGGTGTGGTCCGAAGGAATTAACTCCCAAGCGGAGGTGTGAAAACCGTGCCGAAAGCTGAATGGCACCTGGGTGAGATGTCGAGAACGGTGACTCTGGGATACCGGGCGACCTCTCAGTGTACGCAGCCTTATCCTTGCATGCGGGGCTCTACAAGGATAGATGAACCCCTTTCTCTAGCTTCTCGTGGGATTAACAATGACAACACCAAACATAGTCGTAGTAAGTGCGGTTCAAAACAACAGAATGCGCAGGGCTTTCGACAATGGGGCGGCCAACAACGCCGCCCAATCTAGAGCTGGGGGAGCCAATGAAAATGGATTCAATGCGATGGATCGGCGGTATCTCGCGACCTTTGGGTGGACGGAGCGACTGAATCACGACTTGCTAGAGTGCTACGATGCGAATGTGGTTCCTGAACGGGGTTACATGGCACGGCTGCATGCTATGTTGTGCGAGAAATACCCGGAGCTATCGCACTTTTCGCAGCTACGTCTGCGAAACCATGCTGAACTACTCCAAAAAAGAGGATATGTAAGCGGAACGCCTACTCTACCACAACTAGAACAAACCGGCAACAGAGAAAGAGAGACGACACTAAGACCAACCACGGGCAGGCATCCAATAGAGGAAGAGCGATGCTTTACGACCCGACGAAACATCAACACCAAGGTTTCTCTCAAGCCTAAAGATCTAGCTGAAATGGATGACGAGCTTCGTGGACATTTTTCCGGAGAATCCGACCTCTGGGCTATCAATTATTGTGTGTATAATGCAGCAAAAGCTTTGGCCGATGCGAACCGTAAAACAAACGCAACGGTTGATCATAAGACCAAAAGACGAACGCATCAACTTGCCATAAAGATATGCTGGGCAAGACAGACGTGTCCCGCATTCAGTGTGTGATCGACTACATCACATCTGGCAGGAATTGTACCACCAAGGTTCGAAAGTTGGCGCGCGAACTCCGAACCCGTTATCACACACTTAACAAGTCAAAGCTGCTGACCATCAGGCAGCATATTGTTGAGAGAATACTGATACTATCTAACGCTAAGAGAAGTCTAGAGCGGAGGGAGAGGTGGGTCAGAGAAAATCAATAGCTTCTCTCTGACCCATCTCGACTCTTCCAAGACCCTCCAGTTACTGTCGAACACCCACCCAAACCAGAGGTGGTCGAAGTATTTTGGAGAAAAGTCTACGAAGTGCATCGTAGACTGGACGAAGACTCAGAAAATATAAATAGCTTCAAGGAGTTATGTTTTGCCCTCATAACACCTCATAAAGAATGCCCACCCATCACTACCGAGGAGGCGAAAAAAGTATTAAGAGTGATGAAGAACTATTCCGCACCGGGACCAGATTGTATCAAAACCTTCTGGTGGAAGAAGTTTTCTTCAACCCATCAGCATTTGGC
>NC_046661.1:9051941-9054494 GCF_010883055.1 Belonocnema kinseyi | reverse complement strand
ATAACTTGTCTGAACACGCTTTATAAGATATTCACAGCTATCCTAAATGATAGGATTGTTCGGGTAATTGAACCTGTGTGGCAAGAAATGTATGAACAACGACTCAAAGAAAGGCGTAGCAGGATGTCGGGAGAACCTGCTCATCGATAGATGTGTCTACAAAGATGCAGCATTCTACCAGCGTGACCTATCGATGGCCTGGATTGATTATCGGAAAGCTTTCGATTCGACCTCCCATAGACTTATCATCTGGAAAAAATCATGAAAAAGTCGCGGAATATTGAGTCTTGAATGTCTTCACAAAGGATAATTCTGGGTACAACACATAGAGTTGCAAATGGAAGAGACCCTCTTCTTAAAATGGTCAGGAATCACGAGGAAGTAGGCAAAGGAGCATTTCTGTACAAAGCAGCGGAGGAGGCTGCTGAAACACTCGGACTTAACTTCAGTATTAGGGGTAAGCAAAATGCATCAAATATTATCTATCTCGAGCACTCACTCCTGAAAGCCCGGATGAAGAAAGCACAAGAGAAAAACTTTCGTGAACAGCTCCTCGATAAGAGGATGCACAGTATATTTCACAGAAATGTGAAGGATCAGTCAATGTCTTGTGAGCTAACGTTTGCTTTCCTTAAATCGCCCGAATTTAAGTCTGGTACGGAGGGTTTCATTTTTGCATGCCAAGACGGTGTCATTTCCACCTTAACATACCGTCGCCACATTTTGAGCCAAGACATTCCTAATGATAGCTGCAGGGCGTGTCATGCACACCACGAGCATTTAGCTCACATACTATCTAGTGCTTTATTACTATCTTTGTCACTCTTACGTCAAAACCTTAATATCGCTCCTTTAAATGCTCCTAGGGAAATCGAATCAATTGTCGAGAATGGGAAGTGCCGCATATACTGGAACTTTATATTCTCGACAATTGTTTCTGTTGCTCACTCGAGGCCTGACATGGTTCTTCTTGACTTCGAGAAGCGAACCATGTTCGTTATAGAATTTTCGGCAGCAGCTGACAAAAACATCATAACCAAGAAGAATGAAAAGAAAGAGAGGTATCGAGACCTTATAAGGGAGTTGCAACGATTGTACCCGGAATATTCTGTTAAAGTAATCGTCCTTAACTTCGGCGCTCTTGGAGGTGCCAAGCTTTCACTTGCTAATGGCCTAAAAAGCATCCCTGCGTGTCAGCAATATGCTAAAAGACTTGTGGGGAAAATGCAGAAGGCGGTAGTCCTTTGGGTCGCTCCGTGTTCTTAGGGTGCACGAGGCTTTTGCTGAATCGTCGTATTGATTTCTTTAAAGACTGTAATCACCTATCTCACGGTCGTGAGACGTGTTGTGGCTGAAATTTTACCGCGATTTCGCTGAGAACGGGTGCAATTTTCCAGATGAGTACCCGCTCCCGGCGAAATCCTGCGGTTGTCCTTATGACAAATTTTTAAACACACACACACACACATATATATATATATATATATATTACTTAATCAAATATTTGTAGGTTTTACAGTTGATGAAGTAATTGATGAAAATTAGATTTCTCGAAAACAAAAAATTTCAATCTTTTTTCACTTCAACTCGCGCTAACTCAGCCAATTTTCAAAATTTGTCAACATAATTAATACTAAATTACATTTTTCAAGTCTTTTGAAACTAGCTGAGGAAGACAAAATTTAATATTTTAATAAACAAAAATTTGTTAATTTTTTTGTGAGGCTTTGCAAAAATCCTGAACTTCAACCTTCAAGCACTTCGTTTATCGAGCGAATTTCAAGCAACGAAAAACTTGCAGTGACAAAGTTGTTTATTAATGTTCAAAAAAGTTTTCTGGAGATTTTCAGATCAATCGCAAAAATCATTAAAAAATTATGAATGTCTTAAATTACAAACGGAAACTTTGACGCTGCTGCCCTATGCACGTGCCTCCTCGGTTACAAACGTGTTGCAACGGACGTGAAGGTCGAGTCGGATACCAAAACAAAAAAATAACCGTTTAGGTTTTCTTCTAAAATATACTATAAATAAAGCAAAGAAGCAGTGAATGGATTATTGCTTAGAATACCTCCGAAAGTATTATTTTTGAAACAGGTTTATTTTAGCTAATACCCTACTAATTTAAGAAAGAATCTCAAAATGAATGTATTTTAAAATAAAGAATCATTTAAATAATCTGATGTTCAAAATGTCTAATAAATCATTTATTTCAGTGATGATATCTTGAGTATTACTTTGTTATCAGATTTGACCTTCACGTCCGCTGCAATACGTTCGTATTCGAGCAGGCACGTGCATAGGGCAGCATCTAGAATTCCACTTGTAATTTAAAACATTCATAATTTTTCAACCAATAATGCGATTGATCTGAAAATTTCCAGAAAACTTCTTTGAACCGTAATAAACAAGTTTGTTACCGCAAGTTTTTATTTGCTTGAAATTCGCTCGATAAATGAAGAGCTTGACGGTTGAAATTCATGATTGTTGCAAAGCCTCACAAAATAATTAACAACTATTTTGTTTAAAAAAATATTCACGTTTCTCTCTCTC
>NC_046661.1:9048829-9051841 GCF_010883055.1 Belonocnema kinseyi | reverse complement strand
TTTGAGAGCCCGCGAGATTTGATATTCAAATAATTATTCTTTATTTTTTCCCAACACTTATTGTCCGGCACCTTAACTCAGCGCAATGCTGATGCGAAGCTCCTAAGTTACAGATTCGTTGAATCCTCGCTGTTCGTCGTCATTCGAACCAGCAGAGTCGAACGGAGCGAAGCATAGCGAGTATATCTATATCGACGCACTGTGATTCAAATTTCGTTACGTACCCGATACAAAAGTGGAACAGTAGCTGTTTCGATGCTTTAGAACAGCTGGCATTCAACTTATGAACGTTGCGAGTTCTACATGAAGAACTGCTCCATTTCAATACTTTCTTAATCGATGTCATTCGATATTGCTATAGTGTTGGTTCTATACTCAAACCGATAAAATTACATATTAAATGAAGAGATCCAGTTCGACTTTTTTACCTACTGAGTTCTAATTTATGCGAAGCGTATTAGTTCAAGGTATTATTGAAATAATATAGTTACATATTTTTTTCGGTATATATAACGTAAACTTAAGAATAAGAATTATTGAATAATAAAAATAATTACAATTTGTATTTTTTATTATAAGTTTGATAATAATTGATATTATTATTTCTCGTGTAACTTTTCCTGAATATCGATACGACAAATACATAACAATGTGAAAAAGATTGTTACCTAAGATTAATGGAATTTTCAGATTAAAAAATACATGATATATACATATATATATATCATCTGTCTTTTGGAAATCTTGAAGGTTCATCCGCAAATCGTGAGGTGCATAGAGAGATTGATGCCGCTTTGGAAAACCAGATTTACTATCTCATCTGGAAAAAATCGTGTAACAACTAACAAGGTCACCTTTCAGAAAGGTGTCTTTCAGGGCGACACCATGAGCCCACTCCTCTTTTGCCTCACATTATTGCCACTATCTCTAGCACTTCGCCATTCCGACGGGTACTTGTACGGCAAACCTGCAGATCGAAAGTACAAGATCACTCATGTATTTTACATGGACGATCTTAAGATATATGCTAAAAACAAAGAGCAACTACATCTAGCTCTAGGGATTGTGGAACGATATACTAAGGAAGTAGGAAAGGAATTTGGAATTCAATATAGAATATATTGAATATAAAGATCATCCTCTAATTACACAGCTACACAAAAAAAGTGTGCGGATCTGGTAACAAGACATATTTTCCCAGTAGCAAATGTGTGCTACATCGAATGGGTCAACTCGAGCCTAACCTAGAAATAAATCTAACCTAGCCTAACCTAACCTAACCTCACCAAACACAATTAAACTGATTGTGTTGTCCCGTTGTGTTTGCGGTACCGTTTCATTCAGCTTCGGCTTAACTTACATAGAGGTTTAAACTATCCTAACCTAACAAAACCTGACCTAACCTAACCGATTACGCTGGAAACCCTGTTCTTGCGTACTTTCATATTTTGACATTAATAGCAGTAAATGTCTGGAGTTTCGTAACCGCTTGTTGCTAGCATTATTCGCCTGTGTCTGTAGCCAGGGCACCTGCACGTGGTGACGGTAGGCAACGGATCCACATTGGCTGAGTCCCTGGGTAAACGGCGTTCATGCCGTCATGGCAGACACAGGTAAAAAGTGTATTACGATTCAGGGAAAAACCCCAGTATCGGCGTCTGGTCAGGGTGGGAAAACGGGCTCTCCGACGCCGTCATCATGCAACCGTAGCTCTTCATCAATGGATCACTTGGTTGGTGTAGAGCCTCATGCTACAAGGAAAAAAAAACGCGAGCATTTCTCAATCGCATGCCTGCAAGAATAGGTCAAATTCATTCTGTTACATTTGCAGTAAATATGAAGTGAGCAGTTTGCGAAAATCAATCGACGAGGAAGTGAAAAGTCTTTACGAAAAGTGTTTTGACCGTAAATTGCTGTACCAAGAAACAAAATGGGTTCCTCACGTCATTTGCAATTCCTGTAGACTTATGTTGTATCGTCTAAAAAATTCAAACAACGAAAAGTACCGCAAGTACTCTATACAAACCACATGGAAAAACCCCGTTATTGCAAAGGACTGCTACTTTTGCATGAATTCCGTCAAAGGGTTCAACGCTAAAAATAAAAATAACATTTAGTACATTAATGTGTGCACAGTCACAAGAGCAATTGAAATCAATAAAAATGCACGCCAGACTGATTTAAGCGCTTTAGAAGATGATAGAATGGAAGTTGAAAGTCAACGTCATGGAGACGGTAGTGAAACCAGTGATCGAACAGAAAATAGTTCTGATGATTCCGATGAAAATGACGAAAAAGATGACGAATATGGCGAGCATAAAATGAAATTGAAGGTTCCAATATTAGTGTCGCAACTAGAACTGAATGATTTTATAGACATCTTGGATTACCGAAAGACGGTGCTGAATTTTCCGCTTCATTTCTAAAAAGAAGAAATCTTCTAGAGCCATAGACAAAAGTTTCATTCTATCGCGACAGCGATTCAGAAAGTTTTTCGTTAAAGACGAAGAGACGTCTTTAGTGTACTGCACTGACGTTAATGGACTAATGAATCACTTGAAGAAAAATGTGTACAGAGACGAAGAATGGCGACTTTTCATTGATTCGTCAAAACGCAGAATTAAGGTGTTTTACTGCATAACACGAATACTTACGCTCCTATCCCTATAGCTGACTCAACGGTCATCAAAGAAGAATATAACAATGTTAAAATGCTTCTTGAAAAAGTCAATTACACGGATCACAAATGGCAAATATGTGGTGATCTCAAAATCATAACAATGATATTAGGCCAACAATCGGTTTTCACGAAAGAGCCATGCTTTATATGGGGCATTATTCCTCAACTGCCCCAACTCAAAAAGTCATGTTTTTCGATTGTCTCTACATTCTGGGAATATGTTCGCCTATCCAACAGTAGTTAATCCACAAACTTATAGACCAGGATTACCAACCCTCCCCAAGTGAGGGGGGTTGAATTTTCAACCCCAATGCCTGCAGGGGTAGTTTCAA
>NC_046661.1:9039946-9048729 GCF_010883055.1 Belonocnema kinseyi | reverse complement strand
TGTTACAACGGGAACACTTAAGTTAAGTTGTGTTGCGTTAAACAAAATTTCGTTAGGTTCTGTTAAGTTAGATTCATTTGTAGGTTAAGATCGAGTTAACCTTTTAATTATAGCACACATTTAAGACTGAGAACCGTACGCTTACATAGCTACACGTACGGTTGAATTTCATTCGGCTAGGTTAGGTTAGGTCAGGTTTTGTTAGGTTAGGATAGGTTAAACCTCTATGTAGGTTAAGCCGAAGCTGAATGAAACGGTATCGCAAACACAGCGGGATAACACAATAAGTTTAATTGTGTTTCATAAGGTTAGGTTAGGCTAGGTTAGATTTATTCCTAGGTTAGGCTCGAGTTGACCCATTCGATGTAGCACACATTTGCTACTGGGAAAATATGCTTCCAGAGCTTTACGTGTAGTTCAATAAATTTCTGTTAATTGAGGTTAGGTGAGGTCAGGGTCTGCTAGGTAAATTTATGTTAAATAAGTTGATATCAGGCAATGGTTGATCCTTCGCAGTTGTCGACATGTTTCTGAAGTTAAAATTTGCATCACTGGCATTATTTTGAAATTTATTTGCCTCAGTGCATGATTTTTCGTCATTTTTTGAGGTTATGGTTCAATTCAGCGCCCCAAAATCCATAGGAATACGTGTGTCTTGTTACCAGATCCGCACACTTTTTTGTGTGGCTGTGTTATTGTTATTATATAAAGAACTAATCTTTACAAAAATTAGATTATTCAAGGTCGGCGCGTAATAGCGTGCAATGTGGGCGGGGCACACGGGCGGCCAAACTTGCCTTTTTGGTGGGGGGGGGGGGGCTGCAGTGAATATAAACGGCACCAACTAGGGTTTGATCATTAACAGGCGACTAATCTCTTAACACAATAAAGTTTCTAAGTTGGCCTTCGCTCGTGTTTGTCTTCTGGGATTTTTCCTCGATTTTCCCTGAATTTTCGTCTGGAACCCATTTCCTCTAAAAACGTATCCATAATCTTCCAACATGAATTATTTCTTGGACAAATAATTCCTGTAAATTTACGTAATCGAAAGTAGAACTAGGTTGAATAGATTGAAATACTCAAAGCTTTCGACTTAAATGTATACGGTATTCGGGGACAATACTACGGCAACGGTTCTAACAGGTGTGGTTAATTTAAAGGAGTACAAAACAGAGTTTGGCAAATAATTGCGAGAACTTTTTTCGTTCCTTGTAATCCGCATAGCCTGAACTTAGTTGTACCTGATGTTGTTAAGGCCAATGTAGAAACGGTAGATTTCTTTGGCAATGTACAAGAATTATATAACTTTCATTCGGCGTCGACAAAGAGATGAGATATGTTATTATTTTTTATCTTCCATAATTAACACTAAAACCACTATCAGGGACGCGATGGTCTTGCAGGAGTTACTCTGTAAGACCTTTCCAATACCACATTGATAAAGTTCATGATACACTGTAAAAAATACGTTTTTAAATTGCACTTCAAAGTGTAAATTTATACATATAAAATGTGACTTTAGACGCATTAAAATTACAGGTTAGAAAGCAAATTTCCACATGTTGTGTAGTATGACGTCTCTCAAAGCTTTAATTCTATGACTTTGCATGTATTCATACGACGTCTTGAAAATCACTACGTTCAGAGAGTGTAAAAAAAGGACTCACAGGGTGACATTCCATGATTGCAGAATTGCCTTGTGTTTTGCGTAATGCGTCAAATCACTAGACATTTCAGCAAATCACAGTGTTTTTCTAAATAACTAGGAGAATATTATTGGCTGAAATGACTAGTAAATTGACGCATTATGCAAAACGCAACGTAATTCTGTAATCATGGGATTGCAATTATGGATTGTTGATTTCAGTGAAGATTTTATGAATTATTATAAGTTTTAAAATCTTTTAAGATTAAAAAAAAAGTAACCGAATAATTTAGAAACGTAAAACTTCATAAAAGAGATTAAAGTATTATTTTATTATTTGAAAATGTCAAGCTGTTATTAATTGAATAAAATTAAACAATTAAAACTTAACATTAGAGATAAAATATTTTTTTGTGAGAAAGAGGCCTCAATTTTTAATTATTCGCAATTATTAATACATAAATTCATATTATAATAAGAAAAGTTTTTAATAGTTCATCTTTCTAAAGTTTTACTTTATTGAAATATGAATACTCAAAATGATGGACAAAATTCTTTCTAAACTGAACCATGTACCTCAAGTTCCGAACGTTCAAATGAACGAAATGAAAAAAAAATAAATATTTTTTTCCCTGAAACTAGCCTAGCGGAATTATTTCAGCTAAGCATAAAAGTGAGTATTATACGAAAAAATCTCCAAAAAAAATTTTTTTTTAAGAGTAAAACACCCTAAAATCTAATGCAGACAGGGGCAACACAGGATGTGCCGAATGACCGCCTTTATACACTTTTCTATCCAATAAAAGATAGTGTTAATTTAGCTTGTTATAGAACAAGTTTTTTCAGGGGGGTAAGAGCCACCGGAAAGAATATTTAAAACCACCCCTAGTGCATCAAAATCAGGAAATCGTCAAAATGAACGCCTTTATACAATTTTTTTCGAGTTAAAAATACTTTTAGTTTACCTTGTTTAGAACAAGTTTTTTCAGGGGGGTAAGAGCTGCCGGAAAGAATAGTTAAAACCACCCCTAATGTATGAAAATCATAAAATCGTCGAAATCACCGCCTTTATACAGTTTTTTTTCGAGTTAAAAATACTTTAAATTTACCTTTTTATAGAACAAGTTTTTTCAAGGGGGTAAGAGCTGCCGGAAAGAATATTTAAAACCACCCCTAGTGTATGAAAATCAGAAAATCGTCGAAGTGACCGCCTTCATACAGTTTTTTTTCGAGTTAAAAATACTTTAAATTTACCTTGTTAGAGAACAGGTTTTTTCAGGGGAGTAAAAGCCGCCGGAAAGAATATTTAAAACCACCGCTAGTGTATTAAGATCAGAAAATCGTCGAAATTACCGCCTTTATACAGTTTTTTTTTTGTTAAAAATACTTTTAATTTACCTTGTTATAGAACAAGTTTTTTAGGGGGGTAAGGACCGCCGGACAGAATATTTAAAACCACCCCTAGTGTATTAAAATCAGAAAATCGTCGAAATGACCGCCTTTATACAGTTTTTTTCGAGTTAAAAATACTTTTAATTTACCTTGTTATAGAACAATTTTTTTCAGAGGGGTAAGGACCGCCGGAAAGAATATTTAAAACCACCCCTAGTGTATGAAAATCAGAAAATCTTCGAAATGAACGCCTTTATCCATTTTTTTTTTAGTTAAAAATACTTTCAATTTACCTTGTTATAGAACAAGTTTTTTTTTAAGTATTTTTAACTCAAAAAAAGCTGTATAAAGGCGGTCATTTCGACGATTTTCTGATTTTCATACACTAGGGGTGGTTTTAAATATTCTTTCCGGCGGTCTTTAGCCCCTTGAAAAAACTTGTTCTATAAGAAGGTAAGTTAAAAGTATTGACGTAAAACCAACTTTTTCTATTATTCGCAAGGTAGCCACTAAAATCGAAGAAAAAATCTGGAATAACTTCCTGGTTAAATAAAATTTACACCAGTCAATAAAATTAAAAGTTTAAGTTTTTCAAGCTGAAAATTTTGTTATTTAAAGTATTTATAAGATTAAATTGCAAATTAAACCAATCGAAGTGAAAGTTTTCTGATCACTGAGCGTTCTAAATATTTAATTAAGACATTTCAAACAGCGATTTCGAGTTCAAAAGTTCATTAATATATGTAAAAGTGACAAGCCTTCTAGAAACTTTTTTATAAATAAAGTATTTTGAAATTGTAAAATATGGATTCAGAAGCATTTGACATTGTTTAATTTAAAATTATACCATGTGAAATTTAACTATCAAAAAAATACATTTTTAATCTTGTTTCGAATTGACTTGAATTAGTAAAAAATGCCGACTGCAAAAATAGCATTTTAAAATTCAAGTTTCTAAACTGCTTACATTTAAAGTTAATAATTTCTTAATTTTTGCATTTCAAACTCAAAGTTTAGAACAATTCGTAAATTTAAAATTAAACTCTTATTATTTGATATGCTAAAATGTCGAAAAACGTCCAAGCGGTTAAATAAGATTTGATGAAATTATGAGAATGAAAACTGGATATAAAGACCAAAAATAAACTTTTTTCAGACTATTAAATAAAAAATTTGACCAAAATTACAGAAAAATGTGGCCATTAATCACAATGTTTCCGAAAGGAGAGAATATAAAAAATTTCTGTGCTTATGGAAGGAAAACCATTTGTTGTGTTGAATTCCGCACATATTCAATTCAATTTTGAACCTAATGAAACCTACATGAATCTAATACTATATAATTCATAATTTCAAACCTTTAAAATAAAAATATTTGCAAACCAAATTATTTGAAATATTCAAAATTTATTATTTTAAATATTTAAAACTATAATTTTCTAGAATTTTGAATCAAACTTATTTATAAATTGAAAATTGTTACATTCCAAGAAACTTAAAAGGATTGGATAAGTTTTTCTACTAAAAATTTAATGAGTTATCTATAAATTATTTAGTCTGAGTTTCAAAATATTGGCGCCATCCTACCTTCTATAATGTTTCCAATCGTTTTCAATTGCGTATCCATTATTCTTAGTTAGGAGTAAAGTTCGCACTACGTCATTTTGATTTTGCCTTAATTATTCACAAGCGGTTTTTTATTCTATCAAACAAACAAATTTCAAGAATATGAATTTAAAAAGAAGTAAAGAAACGTTTTACAATAATAGACCAGCTAATCTGCCTAAAATGCCAAAATAAGAATAAGATGCCTGATAAGGGGCCATCCATAAATTACGTAACACTTCATAGGGGGGGGGGGGGTCCAGCACAGTGTTACACAATGGCGAAAAACTACAGGGAAAGGTCGGAAAAAGCGTTACATAAGGGGGGGGGGGGGGTCAAAATGGTCGGGAAATTGCGTTACGTAATTTATGGATGGCCCCTAAAGTAATTCACTTCTATTTGCATAGCGACCGCCACACAGTTTTCTATTCTCCCAAAGAGAACGTGTTTTCAATATATTTAATTCCTTCTAATTGCACCGGTAACGCACCTCACAGAGATTTTTTTTATTCCTCAGCAGTGGTCATATTTTGATTTTATTTAACTCCTTCTAATAAGTTCACAAAATATGTGTAATAAGTTGTTTTAATAAATTTGAATATTTTTGGAATTTATAAGTTATAAAAAGATTTAATAATGAAAAATAGGTTAAATAAATGCTTTCGTTAAATTTTACTAAGTCGATTGAGAGGAATAGGATTTGCACTTTTTCTGTTCCCGTTGGGAGATTTTTAGACGGGGGAAAAATCGCGTATTCATAGGAATACAAATTCTTAATTTTTCTTAATTCAACGCTTGTCACCGGGTTTTGTTAAATTACTAAAAATTTAAATACTAACCAATAAACACGTGCGCTTCATGTGTGTTACAAACGAAAACTGCAGAGGTCGTATTGCAGGCAAGTGCATTTGCTCAATTCAATCCGATTGGGAACAATTGACACAATCAGAAACAATTTAAACCGATTCAACATTTGATTACTCTTAATCGTTATTAATCGTTTCCAATCGATTATTTCAAGGAGGGTAAATCATTAAAATCGAACCTGCAGATAGTCTTAAACCGGCCAGGCTATTTCGCCTGAGAATACTCAGAGATTTTTATCGATAGGGCACCGAAATTTAGATACAAATTACCCCTTTTCTAGCTCATCTATTCATCTCGAAAAAGCGGATTTTTTTGTTGCTACTTGTTATCATTAATATTTTTTATATTTAAAATATATAAATTCAGAAAACTAAACTAAAACTCTAATATAACAGTCCACAGCTATGTGTTTTGGACAAGAGGTCATTAAACCAAGAAGACAATTTTCGAATTATACCTTTTTGGGGACTATTTCCTCTATAGTGTGATTCCTGGACACGAATCTGATTACGCTGACCTCTGTCCGTCTATCCGTACATGACTCTGTGCCCTGACCCATGACTGACTTGCCTTTATCGAATATCAACGAAACACTTCTCGAAATCACATAACCTGCAGACTTATTCGAAATAAGTTCGATAGCTCTAAAAGCAGAACTTCACAACAATAAGTCACATGCACTTTAACGACAATCGACACTTCAGGAAGAAGGTGCAGAGCCCAACGCGCACCTGGTTGCGACAAAGTTTTTTCTTTTACATTATCGGCATGTCAATAACAACAAACGCTTTAAATGTGAGATAGTCCAACTAAACCATCGACATATAGAAATGGACCGATAACGCTGTGGGGAGAACGGAAATTAGCTTTAGAGAGAGTAAAAACATGTCAGATGTAGACCTGCCCTTATTTATTCCAGGAATGTGGCAAGTGAAGCAGGGGCCCCGGGTATTGCCTACATATTCTACACGGGTAATTATTTTTTTAAATATAAACAATACATTATAAATTTGTGGTTTTAATAAATTAAATTTTTTAAAACATTCATGCAAAATAGACTGTTTCAGTTAGCTTATAAAAAGAACTTGGTAACCTTAAATTCTTCTTGACATTGGATTTAAAATGCTACAATAATAATCCTTTTATGCCCTACCGATAGAAATCTCTGAGTATTCGCAGGCGAAAGAGCCTGACTGGTTTGAAACTATTTTCAGGTTCGATTTGAATGATTTAGTCTCAGAGATAGAGAGATTTAGGCCCTTTTCTAGGTCCTTTTAGTGGTCCTTTTAAGAGTGATACGACGGTAATATAGTGTTCCTTTTGCATTCGTCACGTACCGGGCGGGCAGTGATTTACAGCAGTTGGCTGTCGCTAACCCGACTCTCCCTTTTTAAATTTCTCTTCAAATTATTAACACTTTGTTTTTAATTGATGAATGTTCTCATTATACTTATTAATAATTATAACTTATATACTAACATAAAATTTTCTAGTTGATTTAAAAAATGTTGTCTTTTTTATGTATCTTATTCCAGTTACGAGAAATGTTGTATTAATTCCAATTTTAAACATTTAAAAAAAAGTTAGATATCTGAAGTCATCGAAACCCGTAGATTCCGAATTATTATGTTTTAGGCTGTTAACTATGAAATTTAACAAATTTATTTATAAATTTTAATCCGAAAGCTTAACAAAGCACCCTTGAGCGTCGGTTACTCCATTGATATAGCCTCTGTGCTTGTTATTTATGATCGAATTCTCATTTCAATTTCAGCCTCTCTGCTTTTAGACAAGGCGAAAACGTCGCATTCGTTTGAAAAAAACTTCTCATAGGATTTTTTGTCATATTCTTCGGAATATACCCCTGAATAAGGATCAAGATCTTGCCGGCCGCAAAAACTGGTCAAATTTGTTTAAACAAACTTAGTTTGTTTGAAACGTAAAAAATGCTTTTTTCGACCCGAAAGCATTTTTCTAAGGTATTTTCGTAAATAATCTTTGAACATCACTTAACAAAATCCCGAAGAGTATATACAGATTGTTTTATTCTATATCTTAGTTTTTTAATATTTAAATAGGCGCTCTCCGACAAGCAGCTCGCGGGCTCGCTAGTGTAGACCAAACTATAGAGTGTCTTATGTGTTCTTGAAGCTTTGCTTACTTACTATTGTTGTTTATTTCATATTGTTTTTTTTTTTTTTACAATGGCATTCTTTGGTTTTGCAATTTTTTGAACATTTGCACTGATAAATAAGATTATCTGGTACGGAATTTTTTAACTTAAATATTGGTAACAATACACTTTTTTCATGCATCATATATACAAAATTTTCAAAATTCAAACTTTTATATTTAGGGTTTAAGGAATTTCTCCAGACATAAGATTGCAATGACGCTCGTAACGCATGCAGTAATTTAAAAATAATTTATTAATTAATCTGTCCGCGATAGAAGAAGGCACAAAACCTTATAAACAGTCAAGTTCCTTTGTGTATTTTATGCAAGAGTGGACCTGCATACTCAGCCAGCGCGCGAGATCAAATCATGGCCAGTTGAAACCTACCCGAATTACACAAGAGCAGGAGAGAAGCCATTATACAGGGGTATTTTCATATTTCGCGCCTTTAAAGTTGCATTCGGATCGACCATTCGGCCAAGTCCGTGCATCTTCGGATCAAGTTTATGAGAGTTTCCATGGTTGCGTTCAAAAATTCAAGCGGTTATGTTCAGATTCACCTGTTTGCTTTAGTCGCTGTCAGTAAATATAGGCAATGTCAATTTAAAGTTTACGCATGTAATATTTCATTCACTTTATTTCAAACATATCCTGTCTATTCATAACATACCTTTTTTTATGCAGTAAAAATAAGCGTTAAACACCATTCACTCTTCGCCCACCGGAAGCGCAGAATATTATTACTATTTTATAGTATTTGTCACTGAGCAGCTATTCTATAATGGTATTAGCAAAGAAAAAAAATTACGTTTACTTCTCAGTTCACATGTCTCACTTCATTGTTAATTAAACACTTTTATTATTTGTAGTTACTATATAACATAACCTATATTGTTTTGACACTTGTATCCGTTTGAAGTTTCGAACGCAACCATGGAAACTATCATAAACTTGATCCGAAGATGCACGGACTTGACGGAATGGCCGATCCGAATGAAACTTTAAAGGCGCGAAGTATGAAAATACCCCTGTATAATGGCTTCTGCCCTGCTGTTATGAAATTCGGGTAGCATTCAACTCGCCATATATGTAAGCCCC
>NC_046661.1:9038361-9039846 GCF_010883055.1 Belonocnema kinseyi | reverse complement strand
ATAAGATTGTAAAAAATATATAGATGTAAACGGAAAGATTGTAAGGAATGGAAGTCATGTAAACCCTTAGGGGACACATTATGAATAAAGAAGAACTGAATATTCAATAGTTTGTTTTTAAATTAATTTTTCTTAGTTGAGAATTTAAATATTTCATTGAAAATTCATATTTTTTGAATGAATTTAACTGTTTCTAATTTAAAACAGAATCTTTTTTGTTTGTAATATCAAATATTACATTTTTTGCTAAAAGATCATCTTCTTAGATTGTAAATTCAACTTTTTGGTTGAACTAATTCCTTCAAAATTCATTTTTTTGGTTAAAGATTCATAATCTCAGTTGAAAATTCATTTTTTTGTTGTTTTTTTTTTTAATTTATATTCTGGCTTAAAACTCAGTTTTTTAACTGAAAATTGAACTATTTGGTTAATAATTGAACTAAAATTAGTTAAAAATTTATTTCTTTTAGTGAAACGTTTTTCATTAATTAATTTTTGTAACTGAATATTCAATTGTTTGTTTTAAAATTAATTTTTCTTAGTTGAGAATTTAAATATTTCATTGAAAATTCATATTTTTTAAATAAATTTAACTGTTTCTAATTTAAAACAAAATTTTGTTTGTTTGTAATATCAAAAATTACATTTTTTTTAAATTAATCTTCTTAGATTGTAACTTCAACTTATTGCTTCAAAGTTGAACTCCGTTCTTCAAAATTCATTTTTCCGGTTGAAGATTCATAATCTTAGTTGAAAATTCATCGTTTGTTAAAAATGGAACTATTTTATTAAAAATTCTTATTTTGTTTAAAAATTAATTTTTTAGTAAATTATAATTTAAAATATTCTTTGGCTGAAATATTAACTACTGCGTTTTTTGTAAAAAATTCATATTCTTTGATTGAAAATTCCACTCTTTGGTTGAAAGTTAAACCTTTTCCTTCATAATTCATCTCTTTTGTTGAAAATTTGTATTCTGAGTTAAAACTCAATTTTTTAAATGAAACTTTAACTATTTGGTTAAAAATTGAACTGTTTGGTTGAAAACTAATTTGTTTCAGTTGAGAATCCAAGTATTTTGTTAAAAATTCAACTTGTTGGTTGAAAGTTGAACTACTTTCTTTAAAATTCATTTTATTGGTAAAAGATTCGTAATCTTACAATTAGTTCAAAATTAATTTCTTTTGTTGAAAAATCTAATTTTTTTAAATTAATTTTTTAAACTGAATATTCAACTGTTTGTTTCTCAAATTACTTTCTCTTAGTTGAGAATTTAAGTATTTCGTTGAAGATTCGTATTTTTTTAATGAATTTAACTGTTTGTAATTTAAAAACTAAAAGATCTAAAAGATCGAACTAGCTGTTCGTACGAGGGTAGTTCAGTAAGTTCTTAGAATGACCAACAGATGGCGCGCGAATCGCTCCAAATCATCTGTTTTCAGTCAGCACCACTCCCGACTAGATATATGGTGCAGTCACAGTCCA
>NC_046661.1:9036031-9038261 GCF_010883055.1 Belonocnema kinseyi | reverse complement strand
GTTGTCTTCATAATTGCCAGGGGGCACTAGACTGTATTTCCGATTTTCTTTTAGATATCACTGCAGTCATTGCCGTCCTCAGCCAAACCTACCGTTTCGCCTAAAGATTCCTTTGGGTTGTAGGGCCGAAGGCGACTTCAAGTGCATCTTCTGTTAGTAGCAGTTAATCAGCGTCCCATCGGTAACTTTAAGAATTTTGCCTGGATGCTAGCGCCACGCAATGAAAACCTCAGACGACAACGCTGCGATGCAAGTGAGAGAAAATTTTATTTTTAAAATGCGCGCGCAACATACTACTTGAACTATTATGGATGCGCTTGAAGTCACCTTCATCAGGAGTTAATGACATTTATTTTTATTTTTAAGGCTGCACAAAAAGTGTTGCGATTACTCCGTGAGTTTTTAATAGAGAATTTAACGTAGAATCCGAATTTCAACACTTTGAAAGTTGATCTTGCTGTTTTTTTCGTTTTTTAAAAAGGAACCGAATGGGGACCCACTGGGGTCTTTACGGGTACTTTGTAGAGGCTCCATTCGCTTCCTTCGGTCCGCCAGGTTATATTTTGCAAACAGCCACTCGGAGCGTTGTAAGCAACTCTCAGTAGGTCCCTCGAGGTGCACTGATGATAACTTAGCTCGGGCAACAACCATTAGGATTGAAAGTAAATTGCCAATTAAAAGATTTTTAACTTTGGAAAACATGGTTATTTTAATAAATAACACAAGTGAAAGTCGATGAGTAATTTGTATTACGGTTTCATATATTTCGCACTAATTCTAAAAGTATCTCTTATATTCGTAATAGACGAGTGTTCATCAATATAGTTGATTTTGGTACACAAAAAAAGATGACTTTTTAGGAAAATTTAGATAAAATCATCAATTTATAAAAATGTAATTATAATTCCAGGTAATAGGAAAATTGTTCTTTCGATTTTTAAATATTAAGACGGCAGTTCCAAGCCAGATTACGTTTCACATTAGCAAACAAAATTAAACAAACAGAAGTTCACTGGCACATTCATAAAAAATATCATGTTCCATAAAATATGTATTTTACAATAAACTTATCGCAGTCGCTAGCCTGCCGGCGCCGGCAACATTGTTAGTTGTCGGAGCCGGCAAGATTGCATGTTGCCGGCTTTTTTCCTTTTCCTTTTTTTTACATTTTTTTAAAACGTATAGTGATATATGTTGATGCCGTGATCACAAACCTGGACATAGAAACACCTGCAAATATAATTTTCAGTGTTCAAACTTTAAAAAATTACCTTTTTATTTACGAAGTTTATATACACTATCTGTACCGGCAAAAAGCACATTTCAAGCATAGGAAGGGGACTTTTACGCATTTTAGAGTAAGGCCATGTAATTGAGGAGATATTTTGATAGTCTTTGGCTTTAGACGCGTTTAACGATATCTTCTATGTGGGGGCGGAAATGCACCCCTGTGACTGGTCACGGAAATAATTTAAGGTCGCACTCCTACCCATTTTCCAACGCCACATGGGGCTAGAAGGCACCCCTGTGATTGTTCACAGATATAATGTAAGGTCGCATCACTACCCCTTTTCCAACCCCTTTTGGGAGTCGTTTAGTAACCTTGAGACTCGGCAAAGAAATAATTTAAGGTGGCCCTCTACCCTTTTCCATCGTCACACGGGGGCGGGAAGGCACCCCTGTGATTTTTCACATGAATAATGTAAGGTCACATCCGTACCCCTTTTCCAACGCCTTTTAGAAGTGGTTTGGCACCCCTCAGACTGGTCAAAGAAATAATTTAAGGTGGCCCCCTACCCCTTTTCCAACGTCACGTGGGGGCGGGAAGGCACCCCTGTGATTGGTCACAGAAATAATGTAAGGTCGCACCACTATCCCTTTTCCAATGCCTTTTTGGGGCGGGTAGGGACCCCTGTGACTGGTCAAAGAAATAATTTAAGGTCGCACCCCTACCTCTTTTCCAACGCCACGTGAGGGCAGGAAGGCGCCCCTTAGACTGGTCAAAGAAATAATGTAATATCGAAGGACTAACCCCTTTTCCAATGTCACGTGGGGGCGGGAAGGCACCCCTGTGACTGGTCGAAGAAATAATGTGAGGTCGCGCTCCCACCCATTTTCCAACGCCACGTGGGGACGGAAAGGGACCCCTGTGATTGGCCACAGAAATAATGTAAGGTCGCACCCCTACACCTTTTCCAATGCCACGTGGGGGCGGGAAGGCACCCCTGTG
>NC_046661.1:9028702-9035931 GCF_010883055.1 Belonocnema kinseyi | reverse complement strand
TGACTGGTCAAAGAAATAATTTAAGGTCGCACCCCTACCTCTTTTCCAACGCCACGTGAGGGCAGGAAGGCGCCCCTTAGACTGGTCAAAGAAATAATGTAAGATCGCAGGACTAACCCCTTTTCCAATGTCACGTGGGGGCGGGAAGGCACCCCTGTGACTGGTCGAAGAAATAATGTCAGGTCGCGCTCCCACCCATTTTCCAACGCCACGTGGGGACGGAAAGGGACCCCTATGATTGGCCACAGAAATAATGTAAGGTCGCACCCCTACACCTTTTCCAACGCCACGTGGGAGCGGGAAGACATACTAGTGATTGGTCAAAGAAATAATTTAAGGTCGCATCCCTACCCCTTTCCCAACGCTTTTTAGAAGCGGTTTGGCACCCCTGAGACTGGTCAAAGAAATAATTTAAGGTAGCCCCCTACCCCTTTATCAACGTCACGTGGGGGCGGGAAGGCACCCCTGTGACTTGTCACAGAAATAATGTAAGGTCGCACCCCTATCCCTTTTCCAACGTCACCTGGGGGCAGGAAGGCAGGAAGAAATAGCTGGTCTGGAGACTAAATAGCACTTATTCTTTTATTAAGAAAACACAAACAAAATTGTTTTAAAAAGGTTTTAAAAATCATTTTAAAAACTTAAAAAAATGTCAGAGGTTTTAATAGTTCAATACATATATGATAGAACCTCTATAAATTTGAAATTAGTTTACTTTTTCATGTTTGAGCTACAGTTAATCAATTATAGAAGTTATAAATTACAATCGTGAAAAATAAATAAAATGTTTTAATTAATTTATATAAAAAATAAAAAAAACTTTGTATACTGCAATCTGAATGCAGCTGAAAACATTCAATTTGAAATGCATTGAATTCAAGGTATATTTCAAAAAGAAAACTGAAAGCAGAGGATCGACTTTCAAAAGAAGCGAAAGAAAGTGACTCGCTTTTTCGCGTTGTAACATTTTCGAATCCCAGAATTTTATTCTTGAACTAACCTATAACTTATAACGAAAATTCTGAAAATTCAAACAATCAACCTGTATTCTGAAAATTAAGCAACTTTAACTTTAAAATTGAAGTTCTTAAACTGAAGGCCTAAAAATGTGCAAATTCTACAATAAGTGTTGTGTAAATTGTATTGGCATCCTAAAAGAGTATAAGTAGTTTTTAAATTTCGGAAGTTTACCTTTTTTACATACCTAGATGTCAAAAAGCCTACTCAATTTTTTCGAATTTGAATAACTTAGTTTCTGAGAGAAAATCACCCCCGTTTACCCGTGACTAAAATGAATTAGAAAAAAATCGCCAAGAACCAAGAATAAAAATTGGATGTACAGCGAATTTTGAAATAAGATTACCTTTACCTTCGTGATATCAAAAATTTTCAGACAATTTCTTTTACTGATACTGTAAGAAAAAATGGACAAGATCGAGCGTCGAAATTATAAATAGAGCAAATTTTCTGTACTTCTATAGGGACGGCTGAAATATCCCGCAAAATAAAATTCCCGAATCGGTAAAACTCTCTTTGCCCCTGCTGAAAATACGTGCATGGGGCCCATGGGAAATTCGGACCCAAGTTCCCCAAATCCCAAGACCCATGTGACTCAAGACCCAAGAGACCCAATACCCAAGTGCCCCAAACCCAAAAGACATTTGCATTCCATGTTTTTTGTATTTATTGGCGGTTTACATTTTCATATCTCCACTGGTCTCTAATTTATTAGATAATACATTTTTTATCTTGTCCTGCCCAATTAATATCACTCTGCCATCATTAATAATTACATAATTCTACTATTGGATATCAAGTGCTATATAATATTTATTCAACATGAAATAAATTTACTTCACCTTCTCCTCCTATCAACTCTTATCTTAGTTTATATCGCGTAGTATTTTTAAAGTGGAAACTAAAATTCATTTATTAATCTTCAAATGTATAGTGTCCTTATTTAAGCTCTTCCAACTTTGTATTGGACTGTAACATAAAATTTATGATCTAGGATCTAGACAAAGGCCGAATATTTGATAATATTCATGAATACTTTATATTATTAACGTTTACATATTGTATAAAAAAATGCAACAGAAAACGAGTTTTTAAGTCAATCACTACTATAAATAGGTACGATGCAATATAGGTATGGTCTAAATACAATAATACTTGTTACCGTATGTTTAGAACAAGTGTACGTTTTTTTGTGCTGAGAATATTTATTCTCAGATTGATAATATAGCACATTTTAATATTTTGAAACCCAAGAGACCCAAGTGCCCCTGAGGCTCAAGTTCTCCACGACCCAAATGCCTCAAGAGTCAAACTCCCAAGACCTAATTGCCCCAAGACACATGTGCCCTTGGACCCAAATGACACAAGACCCAAGTGACCCAAGACCCAAGTCGCCCAAGACCCATGTGTTCCAAGACCCAAGTGACCCAAGACCCATGTATTCCAAGACCCATGTGTCCCAAGGCCGAAAAAAGACATTTGTATTTCATTTTTTTTGTGTATTTACTGGCGATATACATTTTCACACCTCCACTTGTCTCTAATTTATTAGATAATATATTTTTTATCTTGTTCTGCACTATTAATATAATTCTGACACCATTATTACATAAAATGCTAATATTGGATATCCAGTGCTATACAGTACCCTACCGAAAAGAATCTTTGAGTATATACTAAAAATTCTTTAGGTCAAAGAAGCTCAGAGAAATTCTCCGCAGGCACTCAGGTAGATATTTTTAAAGGTCCAGGAAACTCGTTTAAATGGTCTGAAGGCTTTAAAATATCCTTTCCGAAATTGAAATAAGAATACGATCATAAATAATAAGCAGAGAGGCTACCTCAATAGAGTAGCCGACACTCAAGGGTTCTTTGTTAAGCTTTCGGATTAAAATTTAGAAGTAGATTTTTTTAAATTTCATAGTTAACAGCCTAAAACATAATAATTAGGAATCTACGCGTTTCGATGACTTTAGATATCTAACTTTTTTTTTAATTCTTAAAATTGGAATTAGTAGAACGTTTCTCGTAAATGGAATGAGATACGCCAAAAATGACAATATTTTTGAATTCAACTAGAAAATTGTATATCAGTATTTAAGTTATAATTATGAATAAGTATAATGAGAAAATTCATCAATTAAAAAAAAGTGTTCATAATTTGAAGAGAAATTTAAAAAGGGAGAGCGGATTAGCCACGACCAATTACTGTAAATAACTCTGCCCGCCCGGTACGTGACGAATACAAAAGGAACATTATATTACCGTCGCACCACTCCTAAAAGAACCACTAAAAGGATCTTGAAAAGGACCCAAACCTCTCAAACTATATCCGAGACAATTTTGTTTTAAATCGACTTTGTTTATAGACTCAAATGGGCCAGGCTATTTCGCTAAAGAAAACTCAGAGATTTCTTTCGGTAGGGTAAGGACGTTTACTATGTAGTCATAGGCAATATAATTAAACTCTAGCATACAATGCAACCCGTCTTGCATTTGTGTGATGCAAAAAAGTACTATATAGGCGATTTTAGCACAAAAATTCTTGGGACGTGATTTCTTTGGGAAATTTTTCTTAAATCTTTGTTTGCGAAATCTTTTTTATTCGTTGAAATCATTGAATTATTTGAAATCTATAACTAGTAAAAAAAGCTTGTAAGATGTTTCGAAACATTTTGAAATCTTCAAAATGTTTTAAAATATTTGGAATCTAGTGATCTGTAACCTTTTCAAAATATTTTAAACCCTTGACATCTTTTAAAAGTTTAAAAATTTTTGTGAAATTTTTATGAAATATTTAAAATATGATAAACACGCCTTTAGAAAATGTTCAAAATCCTTTAAAATATTTTTAAATCTTTTAAACATTTTGAAATCTTTATTAATGTTTTGTAATATGGTATATACTCAAAAACCGAGTGGTGAAATTCTTGAAAATTCCATTATATGACCATGACTCATTCTAATAGGCCTTTTTATTCTAGACCTCAACAGTGGGCACGTACCGAAATTTTACGTCATTCCCGTATTTTTCGAACAGTATTGTAAATAACAGAGATTTTTAAGTTAGAACATTTTCAAGTCTATTAAAAAAAAAAAAAAAACGGTGAAAAAAGTGCAAAGAGTGCGGCGATCAAGGCCATTATTTCCATCTGTTAGCATCTGTCATCTTCTAAAAAATGCTTAAAAATTCGGCGAAACTCACGGAAGGTGATGTTCCAGGTGCATAACTAGTGCAAGAATCAGTAGAAGAGCACAGTATTGAGCAGCTGAAACGATGTTCTAAATATAAAAAACCGTCATCAAAAGGAAAAAAGCGTGATTTATTGGAAAGGTTGGTTGAGATTTTGTATGGCAGGTATAAATATTATCTTTCATACAAGATTTGCAGTTCAGAACTGTTTCTAAGTAAATATTTATTATTCATACAAATATAAAATAACACAATATTATATTTTCTACTTCTCTTTTTCAAGTTTAGACAATAAAAAGCCATTTGTTTGTGATTTCCTGGTATAAGGAATGTACTAACAAATTTTCTTTCTTTCATATAAACTGGCTATAAATACATAAATATAATAGTTTTGCGTTCTCAAGTGAAAATATTAAATAGATTTTATTTTTATCAAAAAATTTAGGAGGTTCGAAACCCCGATAACAATGCTTCATTTAATATGTAAACAAATGTTAGCACAGAAAGAAAATATTAATACCTGCCAAACACAACCTCAACTAACCTTTCTCCTGAATCACTTATTTCCCTTTTAAATATCGTTTCCTATATTTTATCCATCGTTTAAGCTGTTTAACATTGCGCTCTTCCACCGATTTGTGCACTAATTTTGCTCCTGGAACATCATCTTCCGTGATTTTTTTTCGGATTTTCAAACATTTTTTTGAAGACAGATATGTCAACAAATGTAAATAATGGGCTTGCTCGCCATACTTTTCGCACTTTTTTTTCTGAATATACTTAAAAATTTGTTCTCTTTAAACTCTGATTTATTTATAAATTTATTTTTCGTTGTTATTTTTATTTACAATATTTTTCATATATTTCGACACAAAACTGTTCGAAAAATACGGAAATGACGTAAAATCCTGGCACGTGCGCACTGTCGACTTCTAGAATAAAAAGGTCTATTCTGAAGCTGAGTTAATATTGAAGATTTCAGCTAATAATTTTTATAATTTCTGAGTCAAATATCACAAAAAATGTATACTTTAACATTCTATGGTATAGTAGCGGAGACGAAATTTTCAAGTTCGCTGAACATTTGAATTTCAGATTCATCGTTGAAATTTTTATAATCATACAGATTGCAATTTACGTTGCAGTTAGTCAAAATCGTGTGATTCCCATATTTTATTCAATAATTAAAACAACAGATTTTATCACCAATTGATTACGTACAACCTGCAGATACTCACTTTATTTAATTAATTAAAATCGAAGTACAAAACGATTTTAACACTTGACAAACGTCAAATATCACTCACGTACCGTTACATTAGTGAAAACCAACTCCAATTTTTAAGAAAGTACTTAATGCACGTCCCGAATGTATTTATGAACAATTTTAATGTTGTGTTACATTTTTTTTCGTAACTAATTATTTATTTGAAATGCGTTGTGAATCCTGGGGAACATAAACGTCTTCTGAGTCTCGAAGCCTTTGGCCAATCGGCGCAAGATCTCGAGCGTGGGAGATTTGGAAACCGAATTAAAATCGCCTATATAGCGCTTTTGTACATTACACAAATGCAAGACGGATTGCATTGTACGCTAGAGTTTATATAATTATATTCCCTATGATCACATAGTAAACGTCCTTCCTGTATAATACTGGTCCAAAATAAAATAAATTTATTTCATTTTTTTGCATCCCAATAATATTATCAAGAGAATTGCAACTCTTTAGTTTAAACCCAAGAGACCCAAGTGCCCTAAGGCTCAAGTATTTAAATTGTTCATTTGTATTCATTTTAACTGGAAAAAAGACAGAAAATGCTGAAAATTGACAATAATATGGTAAAATGTATTTTACGGATTTTCTAGTGGCCAGGTTGCACGTGTTTAGTTTGGAATTTCGGGGAAAAAATACGGATTTTCTATGTTAAGAAATAGAAACTTGGGTGGATATGGTCCACTGGAGGGGAGAAAACAATTGAAATGTATGTTTAGAGTACTCTTATATATGATCAACTGTAAATGAATCTTCGATTTCAGAAGCATTATAAATTGAAAAATATCATAATCGAAAAAGATAACAATTAAAAAAACGGTTGAAGTCACAGTTAGACAGATATTTCCTACAAATTTGTAAAACTCTAAAGCAAAAAATAAATTCACTGCCACTTCCAGATCTCATAAAATTCCCGGTTTCCGGGTCCAGCGGGCCACCCTGCTTTACGCATAAACAAAGCATGTTTGAAGTGACAAAAAAGATTCCTGCATAAGAATGATCTGGTGACTCTAAAAAGAGCCGATTTTGCATTCATAGCTCATGAAAATATTACAGCCATAACAGTTTCCTTTCATTTACTTCTTTGCCGCAGCCTTTTTTTTGGAGAAGCTGCTTGCACCTTTTCCGGGAGAGCATTCACAGCCTTAGATTTGGTTGTGGTTTGGCCTTGGGTTGTTTCGCCACCAAAGTTCCTGTTTTTGCATTTTTATGGAGACAGGCTGAAAACTTGTTCGCATCCACACGAAAATAAATACATTTTTCTTATTTTGAAAAAAATGATAGAGCTTCCACAAGCTTCATAAAGTTTAACACATATTTCCAATATGTAAAAGAAAGTCGTTTGTCTACATTACTTTGAAATCCTCAATATTATCTCAAGAGAGTTAAAACTCAATATTTCTCTTCACAAATGATATAGAATACGAAGAAAATATAACTTTACAAATAACACCATAAGTGTTTTGTAGTGTCCCAAAAAAACCCTATGAATGAAAAAATGTGTTTGGGAGATTTTTGCGCTAATTATGACTTTATTGTGGTTTATTTCAATGCAAATTGCTTAAGGAATAATAAATCATTATTCTCAATTTGTAAAGTTTCATGGCAAAGAGTATTCGCAAGAACATTCTTTTCTAATTCCATAATGAAATTGTGGGTCCGGATGCAATAAGGGCACATAAAATTTTTTCGTGCGAAAACGAAGTCCCCTGGAGGCTTTAGAAAAAATTTTCGAATTTTAATTTT
>NC_046661.1:9016563-9028602 GCF_010883055.1 Belonocnema kinseyi | reverse complement strand
AAAATTAAAATTCGAAAATTTTTTCTAAAGCCTCCAGGGGACTTCGTTTTCGCACGAAAAAATTTTATGTGCCCTTATTGCATCCGGACCCACAATTGAGCTCATTTTTTTTAAATATAGAAAGTTTGAATTTGCTTATGAAATTGATTTAAATAATAAATATTTATTGTCAATTTGGAAAATTTTATGGAAAAGAAAAAACGCAATGATATTCTATCTTAATTCCGTTATGAAATTGAGCTCGTTTTATTTTAATATAGAAACTCTGAGCAAAGACATTCTTTGTTAATTTGGTAATGAAATTAAGCTCATTTAAAAAAAAATAGAAACTTGGAATTTGTTTATAAAAATTATTTAAATAATGAATAATTATTGTCAATTTGAAAAGTTTTATGGAAAAGAAAAATAGCAAAATATTCTTTCTTCATTTCCATGATAAAATTGAGCTCATTTGTTTTAAAATATGGAAAGTCTGAACTTGTTTACGAAAGCTGTTTAAATATTTAATAATTATTGTTATTTTAAAATGCTTTATAGCTAAGATTTATTGCAAATATATTCTTTGTTGATTACGCAACGAAATTAAGGTAATTTGTTTTAAAATATAAAAATTTTTAATTTGTTTATGAAAATTATTTAAATACAAAAAAATAGTCAATTTGGAAAGTTTTATGGAAAAGAAAAATCGCAAAGACATTCTTTCCTAATTCCATTATGAATTATAAGCTTATTTGATTAAAAACATAGGAACTTTTGAACTTGTTTATGAAATCTTTTTAAGCAATTAATAATTATTGTTATTTTAAAATGTTTCATGGTTCAGAGTAATCGCAAATACATTCTTTGTTGATTCCGTAATGAATTTAAGGTCATTTGCTTCAAGATATAAAAACTTTGAATTTGTTTATGAAAATTGTTTATATAATTAATAATTATTGTCAATTTGGAAAGTCTCATGGCAAAGAGTAATCGCAAATGCATTCTTTGTTGATTCAGTAATGAAATTAAGCTCATTTGATTAAAAATATAGAAACTTTGAATTTGCTTATGAAAATCATTTAAATAATAAATAATTATTGTCAATTTAGAAAGTCTTATGAAAAAGAAAAATCACAAATACATTCTTTCTTAATTCCGTAATGAAATTAAGCTCATTTGTTTGAAAATATAGAAACTCTGAACGTGTTTATGAAAACTGTTTAAATAATTAATAAGACTTGTTATATTAAAATGTTTCATATCTAATAGTAATCGCAAATACATTCTTTGTTGATTTCGTAATGAAATAAAGCTCCTTTGATTAAGAATGTAAAAGTTTGAATTTGCTTACGAAAATTATTTAAATAATAAATAATTATTGTCAATTTGGAAAGTTTTATGGAAAATAAAAATAACAAATACATTTAGTGTTGATTTCTTAATGAAATTAAGCTCATTTAAAGAAATATAAAAACTGGGAATTTATTTATAAAAATTATGTAAATAATGTATAATTATGCTCAATTTGGCAAGTTTTATGGCAATGAAAAATCGCAAAAATATTCTTTCTTCATTCCTCGATAAAATGGAGCTTATTTGTTTTAAAATATAGAAACTCTGAACTTGTTTACGAAAACTGTTTAAATAATTCATAGTTATTGTTATTTTAAAATGTATCATAGCTAAGAGTAATCACAAATACTTTCTTTGTTGATTCCGTTATTAAATTAAGGTAATTTCTTTCAAAATATTACTACTACTAATTTTGACTAGAAAAACATTATATCAGACAGGATTAGGCCTTTTATGCATACAATCGTTGGCCATAATAACACTCACAGTTACACTTAGTAAAAAAAAAGAAGATTTTGCACTGAAGATAACAAACATAGAGTAAATCACAACAAAAAAGTTAAAGTTATTGCATTGAAAGTAAAACACTGAAAAACTCATAGTATTTACGTTTTTGCACTAAAGGTAACACAGTGAAATAAATAAGAAAATGTTGCATTGAGCACGCATTTTTTCCCGAGCTTTGTTATAAAACAATACGACACGGCGATTTTTCAGTGAAAAAAATGAATTTTGCAGTGACGCAGCGATCACTAATGTAGTCAACGACAGTTATTAACCAATACTGATGGATCCTTTCTTTGTCACATTCTCCACAAGGGAAGATCCCTCTCCCGAGATTTTCAGGTACCTCAATTACCTAGTTTCCCCGGAGATGGGTTACTAGTTACACTTGTGCCAATGCTTTTTCCAATGATCGAAGCACTTCTGATAATCATTGTGTGGTATAGCCTTGAGTTCTTTCAGCGATGCAGTTTTTATCTCCTCAATCGTTGAAAATCGATGTCCTTTCATGGGTCTCTTCAGTTTTGGGAAAAGAAAAAAGTCACTGGGGGCCAAATCCGGTGAATGTCATTATTGACTTCATTCAACATCTCCTGAGCGATGGTCATGCGATGGATCTTTTGATCAAAATTAAGCAGTTTTGGAACAAATTTCGCTGACACACGTCTCATGCCTAAAACGTCCGAAAAGATAGCATGGCATGAGCCAACCGATATGCCAACATCTTCAGAAACTTCTCTGATCGTAATTCAGAAAAATTAAAGTTATCCTACTTTATGTACGAGCATTGTTTATTATAACATATTCAGTCGCTTACTATAGCTAAGATATCACGCTACCTAAATCACAACCTTTCTTCATACGTGGTTGCATATTTTTCTTGAAAATTCACAAGGAATTTTCTGAATGAAAACAATTAACATATTGTTGAATAGGAAACGGAATAATAAATAAAATTTTATCATTTTATGAATGCATTTTTATTGTTTTGGTTGTTAATGTTATAAGCGAATTTTAGAAACGAATGCATTATTCAGGCATGTGTCAACAGAAAAATTATTTTTTTTATGCCAGTAATTTTAATTGGGAAGTTTATAAGAATTTCAACAGCATTCGTCGTTAGATGATACATTTTATAATTTTTTAAATATATTCAGTTAATAAACGCATTATTCGAGCATTTTACCATGGAATAACACGTTTTTCCAATTTTAGTGCTTTTAATGAGGAAGTTTATAAGAATTTCAGTAGCATTCATCGTTAGTTGATACATTTTATAATTGATTAATATCTTTAGTTAACAAGCGCATTATTCGAGCATTTTACTATGGAATAACTCGTTCTTTCCAATGGGAGTCCTTTTAATTGGAAACTTCACGATGAGTTCAGCAACATTCATGATAATCAGTTGAATGATTGTATGCCTTCTTTTTATTTCTTCCATTAAGAGTTAAGAAGTCTGATATTAAGAAAAAAACGAATTTAGCTCTTGACAAATCCTTGAAGAATGCGTTTCTTTATTAAATTGGTTTATAATATTTCCACGAATAATCTTCAGACAATTTTTCTTCATATATATGATTATAATCTATACTCTATACTATAGTCTATACAATCGACGAGCATCTTGTCTCAGGTGTAAAAAGTTTTCTTCTTGCTGCTATGTTAACCTTTAAAGCATTCATGTTTCACATTATAATTTCGTTTCTCATAATCATAAATCTCAGAAATTTCAAAGGCCCCTCCGAGCTTCACCCTGTAAGCTTTGAATTCTGGAGACAAACACTTTTATAATCGTTTTCCTGTTTTGCCTCTCGACAAAATCCCAAGGGTTGTTACTGACCGTCAGCTCGAGAATGACAATTGCTCCTTTATGAGCTTATTGTCATGAGCTGGTTTTTTTTGTAGCGCAGGGCACCAGATATGTTCCTACTGTACCCCACCGATTTGACTAATGTTTCGAATTCTTGTGGCTGTTTTATTACTTTATTGTGAACATGTGCGTTGCAAAAAATCACACATCTGGCAATCTGGTAATATTTTTCTTGACATATTTACTTATTACTAAAACAATTTTAATTTGCTTAAACATTTTTTATCGCCTGGAAATTGTCAAAAGTTATTATTTTTATAACGATCCATGGATTTTGAGAGTAATATATACATATATGGTGTATAGTTAACAATGAGTTAAAGATTTTAATTTAGTTCAGTAATTTTTGAAATTGTCAATGGTGATAACTTATTATTTTCTGCAGTTGACGACACAATCACCAATTTTAAGGTAGTTGTACCAAAAGTCAGATATCTGAAAAAATAGATTTTATATGATTTTAAAAATCAAAATATGATAACTGATGTAATTTCAAATAAAAAACATTATTTTTATGAAAAATGTTAAAATTCACAAAAACACATTAATTTTAACCATATTTTTTTCAAATTGATTTTTTTCTTGCGTTCGCTTCTTATCAATTTTTGAAAAATGATTGCATTTTAATGAATGACGGCTTATTTTTCTCAGAAAAACATTCTCTACAACGGTACTGTTCAATTATGAAAGTAAATTTTTCTATGGCTGATATCGTTGGAACAATTCTTTTTTTAAGGAAACGATTTTTAAATAAACAATTATATTTTAAGATTATTTAGTTTTAAAACTGGAAACAGTAGAGTTGTAGAGAATGTTTCCACAGAAAAAGTAAGCCATCATTTATTAAAATGCAATCATTTTTCAAAAATTGTTAGAAAACCGACGGTCAGAAAAAATCCAATTGCAATAAATATGGTTCCAATAATATTTGTTTGGTGAATTTTAATTTTTAAAATCATAAAAATTTTTTTTCAGATATCTGACTTTTGGCACGACAACTACGGTCAAAGTTATATTTTCTTATTAAGGCTATTCGGCGCTTATTCAAATAATAAGTAATCATTCACTTGTGCCTTTTTTTGAAAAATGTTGGAAGAATTTTAATGTTAACATTCCTCAATCGTATCATTATATGCGTAAAATAATAACTTAGTACGGTTTTACATGCCAAAAATAATTGTTTCAGTAATTCACCATTGCTAAAACAATTAATAAATTTTTCTAATAAATTTGAGCTCGCCTGGGGTGCGCGTTCGGTGAATCTCGCGCTTCGCGAGAATACAAAAAATCTCTTTTAGATCATAGTATTTTTATGCTCCTTTATGTTCTGAATTTTTTACTTAATAAAGTATATTTAAAAATTAAGTTGCTCAA
This sequence comes from Belonocnema kinseyi, assembly GCF_010883055.1. Lineage (NCBI taxonomy): Eukaryota > Metazoa > Arthropoda > Insecta > Hymenoptera > Cynipidae > Belonocnema > Belonocnema kinseyi. Next base: position 9,023,519 of record NC_046661.1, on the reverse strand, counting down.
AGCTCTATAGGCTTTGAGGTACACATTCTCATCGTGACACTTGCGCTACGCGCTCGATTTTTTATAGACATTTGTAAATGTATATTTTGTGCACTATCTTAAAATAAAAAACTACAATTCTTTTTCAGGCATTTTTCTCAACCTCGCGTCTTAATACTATAAATAGAACTTTTGTTTTTATATTATTTTGTATGGATAAAACAAAATATACCACAAGTCATTCTTTAGATTTTTTACGTACCTCACGTCTTTTGTCATAATATTGCACGGAGAAATATTCTATATCAATATTTGATTCATTCTATATGTATAATTAAAATGAAATTTTAAGAATTGAGGGATAGTCGGGGTAGTGCTATAAAGATTCCGACTATAGTAAGAGATGATGGTATTTCTTTATGTATTATACTAAACTTAAGCAAGCAAAAATTAGTATTCACGTTCAGAAAAAGTCTTATTTACTGTTTGAAAATAGTGAATGTGAAAGACTGATAATGGCCAATAACAAGTTTTGTAAAAAATATCGTCAAATATAAGAATTTTACGTAACAAAAGTTGTAAGAAATGTACGAAATTTTAGTATTCTTAAGAGCATGCTCTTCGGTAACCACGTGACTAAACTAGTCCCCGGTTATGAACTTTCTTTTTGGTGTTCACTGTGTCCACACGGTTTGAGATATCGTGTTTAAACTTGGACAGATAAAATAAAAAACACTAAAGAACGTTTGTATACATCAATATATTGATAATTTTAAATAAAGTTTATTTATAAATTGATGGAATAGGATATATTACCATTTGAGTTACAGCACTTTGCAGATCATTTTTGGTTTGATCCATTTTAGATTTTTTGATTTGCTCATATTGCACACTGACACCAATTTTATGCTAAATCGTCTAAACCTTGAAAAAATTAATATAAGAATTAAAATTTGCACATTCTTTGCAAATCAACAAATAAGTATCTGCACACACGCAACCTATCAATATTTTTTGGGCATTTTTAGCGATTTCTATCTGAGAAAAAAAGAAACTTTGAACGTCGATAAAGTCAAGATCAAGTGACTAAGTTCGTTCATGAAATTTTTTTGCAAAATGATTTTCATTTTTTTGGTCCTAAAAATAAAAGATAAATTTCAAATTGGAAACATAGCAACACCAGCAATGTGCTAAAATTTACTCGTCGGAGTTTTCCAACCAACTTCCATAAATCTTGACGTTGAATCGATCAGCTGGTAACTATTGTTGACAGTGAACCAACCAGCTGAGCTCAGCGTCGGACACGCCCTGTCTTTCGCCCCCGGGCGAAATTTTATTTTAATTGATTTCTTTATTAACTTAGAATCATTTCACAGTAGTACAAAAAATTCACAAGAATATATAACCATTAGAAAATATTAATTATTTTTTTAAAGTGCACATTTCTCAAGCTGAGACTTGGACGGATTTTCAAGTATCTAAAATGTTCCTCGATTTTTGAAATCCAGGCATCTACTTTATAGACGTTAAAAGCTTATTTCCTATCCCTATAGTATTTTACTAGAAAACTTTCTTCGTAATTATAAACATTTTGATATATACAAACTTTCCTTAGTGCTTTCTGTAGAACTTCCTAAATCCTGAACACGAAATCTCAATCACATTTTATTGCTTATATTAATTTTTTTCAAGGTTTAGACGATTTAGCATAAAATTGGTGTCAGTGCGCAATATGAGCGAATCAAAAAATCTTAAATGGGTCAAACCAAAAATGATCTGCAAAGTGCTATAACTCGAATGGTAATATATCCTATTCCATCAATTTATAAATCAACTTTCTTTAAAATTATCAATATATTGATGTATACAAAAGTTCTTTAGTGTTTTTTATTTTATCTGTCAAAGTTTAAACACGATATCTCAAACCGTGTGGACACAGTGAACACCAAAAAAAAAGTTCATAACCGAGGACTTGTTTGGTCACGTGGTCACCGAAAAGCATGCCCTTAAATAAGAATTCCTATTAAAATGAGTGCCGCTAGTAAGATCTGCAACCGGGATTTTCGAGACTTCTAAAGGCTATACTAAAAACGCCCGAAGCCTTCCGAGCTATTCCGTCTATAGCCGAGCTCGCGACAATCACACCATCTGACTAACTGTACTTGGCTCATGACTTGGGATTCCCCGCCAAATCTCTTCTATCATGCTTGGGTTTGTAGTACAAAAATATTCATAACTAGTGAAATTGAAATGAAAGATTAAACCAATTTTAATTTTGAATTTTTTTATTTGAACTCTAAAAAATTTACACACATAAAATAGAATCTTTTAGCACTTTTCAGTTGAGAAATTTCCACTAAGTATAATTAAACTGCAAAATTTAAACCTTCACATTTTGATAAATGGAATAGTTTAAAGAACTCTGGTTAAAAAATATGAATTTGCGCTATCGCTTTAAATTATATAAATTCAAACTAAGCCTCAATATCAACTCGCATTAATAAAAATGTGAAGGAATGAAACATGTCCCTCTTTTAACTCAATAAAAACCTTATAAAAATAAGTTTTGTTGGAAAATATAGATTTAAATGAATTTAAATCAATTAAAATGTATTAGGTAAGACGGGTTCACATAGCCTTACTGATTAATCCAGTGAGTCAGTCCGACATAAAACATCAAAAATCTAATTTGAATTTTTATCAAAAATAAATTAATATCTTTTAAATTAATTGCAGAACACAAAACAACTAAATACGATCCACCCTAAAGTCAATTATAAAATCATTTTTACTATTATAATATTTGGAACAATTAAAAGACGATATCTTTAAAATAGCGGCAAAGATATCATCTAAATATACCAAAATGATTACCTCTTCCTACTTAAAAAAACGTTAACAAACGAATGTCCTTCCTTCTAGTTTTATAACAACCATAGCAATAAAAAAACTAATTAAAATTTAGAAAAAATTGAAAATAAACAGTTCCTCTCCTCCGAATCAATAAAAATGAACTTTTTGATTATCATCCTCTAATTCAGAAAAAACGAAAATAAAATATTCTTTTTTGAAACACAATGAAAATCTTGACAAAAAATGTGCCCGCTGCGTGGGCACATTCTCATAGCGGGCTGCGCGAAAATTTGTCACTGCAAATTTTTTGTTTTTAAAAAATCTATTCTTTACCAATTTATTGAAAAACTATAAAACTTACAAAAATTTTGCAAAATAAAAGAAAGATGCGCCTTAAAATTCTCTAGAAGAAGAAGTTCTTAAAATTGAAATTCATACGATTTTTAAAATTGACTTTCAGGTACTTCTCAGGCTGAATCCACGTGTATCTCCTTTTGATCCAGAGAGGTTCAAATGTAAAATTCTATTATAAAATTTTTAGTTAATATAATTTGCTGCCAATCAAAAGGGAATTTTCAAGAAAATATATCATTTGTTAACCAAACTGCTGAATCTTTGATAAAAAATGTATTTTTAAAGAAAAGTATAATAGATAGCATTTCCAAACAAAAATTATTTAAATTTTCAAGAAGAAACTGTAAAGTTAAACCATAAAAATCTGAATTTCCAACAAAACATTTGAATTTTCAAGCGAGAGAGATTTTTCAATCAATAAATAAAAGCAATTTCACCAACAATGTTACGATTTTTACATTCATAAAGAACAAAAAAGATTCATTCTTGACGAAATACATCATTTTTCAGCAAAATATATTAATTTTTTTTTAAATAAACTTAAGGCCATGTGATGAGTATAACAGCTAATCAAGTCAGCCCTAAGATCAATATCTTTTTCACCCATATTGAAAAATAAAAGTTTCAATAACGCGGAAATTTTTTTTCGGGAAATGTTAACAAATATCAAAGGATCGTTTGTGGCCTTGCAAAGAGTTGGAGGAAGAAAAAAGTTTATATATGCAAATAATGATTATCGACGGATAATTTAGGTCTTACAGCAGAGGTTTGACTTTTAACTTTCTCTGACGGTAATCATGCAATCTGTTTTATCCAGAGACTCCTAGAAGTTCGAAGTCGTCATGGACATTGGAAACAAGAGACTAGGCAGGCCATTGCCGGGGTGGTGCAATTAGGGGAGAGGTCCGCCACTTTTTGAAAGTCCCGCGACAAACATGGCAGCGCCCACTTGTTTATATTTTCATGCATAGTTTGTCGGCAAAAACGCTCGTGCGCATAATCAAATGACATAACGTAAGATGGCGGCTCTCCCCACTCGTGGAATTCTCCCCCCCCCTCCCGTGGATTTAACCCCGCTCGCCAAGTTAGGATGGCATGCCTAGTCTCTTGTTTCCTATGTCCATGGAAGTTGTCTACTCGCTCCGCTAGTACTGCTACACAGCTGATACCACACTGATACGTATGTCAGACCAAATATGTTTATTTTCATTGCAAATGCAAACATTAGTTTTTGCATTATTTGTGCATAATGTTCCTGAGCTATTTTTGTTGTTTTATCTCACTTTAATCAATATAAACGTCATAACTAGTCCATTGGCAACATTGCAAATTGCTTGCAGGGTTTGATGGTTTCAGGTAGTATGTACGGTCGGTATTTCTCCAAAATAGTAATTAAAAAAAAAACTTTTTTCACTATTTTAATTATTTAGGACCAGAGATATATTTTTGCATGCCTTTTATTTATCGTGCCAATTTTTTCACACTATATCTCATTCCGTGTGGACGTAAGCTGGGAAAGAAAACATCCACTGGTATTTTCTTCAAAAAAAAAAATGTTCTCAAAATTTCCACCGGAAGAAAGCAGAGACGTGGCCTTTATTACCTCCTCTTTCATTTCCTAAACTTTCAGAGCGATACCTCATTTCGTTTAGACGTAAGTTGGGAAAGAAAAATTGAAGACCAGGTTTGGTCACTGACCCTCTCGTCACATGGCCTTAATAGTTGAATTTTAAACCGAAAATATTAATTTTCTACCCAACAAAGACAAATCTTTAAAGAAAAAAAGACATATTTTCAACAAAAAAACAGAATAGTTTAAGTTCTAGTGAGAGAAATGTATTTATGTATGTATGTATGTATGCATGTATTTAATCTCTCCCTTTTACGGGTTTGAGGGCCTCCGCTCCCTGTACATATATTTACAATTCCATCCTTAGTCTAACTTAACTACTACTTATATTCTACTCTTTCGCATTGCGTAGGATAAACAATAGTAACAGTAGTGATATTAATTCCTAAAAAGAGCGAGCTTCCAGGGCTTCCGTTTCCTCTTACCATAAAAAAATGCATTTTCCACGATATTGAAAACAATTTTTGCTTTTTACTGTCCCTTTTCAGGATCACCCGTTTGGCTCTGCCCTACTCCCTTGCTTTCCCTTACTTCATCCAATTTCTTCATCCACATCACTCCCTGTCCACTACCATCCAAGATCCATCTTGCACACTCATCCACACTCAACTGTCCCTCTTCCTCTCCTGTACATCTCTCTAATACATGTGCCCATGACTCCATTTCGTATCCACACACTCTGCATGAATTCTCCTCTTCATTCATTCAATATCTGCGTGCTCTCACTCCTTCTCCCATTCTGAACCGTACAAGCCTACTCCATTTTTCTTCCTTTTTTATTTTTGCAGATATTCTGGTTCCGTCAACGCTTTGACCATCATGTACCATCTATTGTACCTCGAATCTATAATCTTTGTCCATCTATCTTCTCCTTGTTTAACCAATAGCTCTAACTCTATGTCCTGCCACTCCATAACCCCTTCTCGAATATTACACACCCTTCTCATTTTTCTCCTTTCTTCCTACCATTTTGAATTTCCCTCCTCTCAATAATTTTTTTCTCTCCATCACCGCTGCTGTCACTGCGATCAACGTCACTCATCCCCCAACTTTCAATGCTTTCAGCAACGTCAGCTGTTGCAGCCACTACGGTTTTCTGCTCTGTGCGATCGTCCAGTAACTGATGCCCTCTGCCGCCAGTTTGTCGACTTCGCGTCGTCGACATCCTACCTTACCCAAAGCTCCGTGACGTTTCCCGCCTTTATTGCCTACCTCTTGCCCCCCTGACCAAGCAACTATTTTTTCACTCCTAACCTCAAAAATTTCACACGCTCCAAATTTTCACTTCAAACCACTCACTTTCACTTTTCACACCTTTGCCTTCACTCACCCTTCTTCCTTTACACTCGATCTCCGCACTTTCTGCCTTTTCTGCATCCACTCACCCTTATTTCCTTCACCAAAGCCAAAAATGCACCACTTGACAAAAAGAGTTCTTTCGCGATCGGTACCGGAAACGGAAGCCTAGTGAGAGAAATGTTTCTGAGCGAATAAAAGAAAAAAAAATTAAATGTTTAATTAAACGAATTAATTTAATGTCTATAAGGTAACATATCTATCAGAAACAAAATTGAAACAATGTATTTTGAGAAATTTTTAGTTAAACAAATAAATTTCTATTAAAAAAGTAAGTTTTAACCAAAGAAATGAACTTGAACGACAGAAGATTAATATTCTACCACAAAAGACAAAGTTCTAATAAATACAGAAATTTGTGAGAAAACAGTTGAATTCTCATCTGTACAAGATTGATGTTGAACCTGATATAAAATAGTTAATTTTTCAATTAAAATATTAATTTTGAACAATAAAGTTGAATTTTTATCATAAGAATTCAATCTGGTACAAAATAGTTGCATTTTTCACCAAATAGTTAAACCTTACAAATAAAATAAAATTTTGATATAAAAACAAAATAATTCCATACATTCTAAAACAAATTGTTCCGAAGAATGTGGTAGTTGAAGCCTTATAGAAAATTCGAATCATATTCAAATATCCGAATTTAATTCCACCTTGACAAATACTTCATCCGCAAATACGAGGGTAGTTCAATAAGTCCTTAGAATGACCAACAGATGGGGCGCGAATCGCTCCAAATCATCTGTTTTCAGTCAGCACCACTCCCGAATAGATATAT
>NC_046661.1:9009311-9016463 GCF_010883055.1 Belonocnema kinseyi | reverse complement strand
TAAAAAAACTTGAAAAGCGATTGACCAAGTGTATAGAGCTCCAAGGAGATTATGTTGAAAAATAAAAAAAAATTGTTTTTATACTTCATTCTAAGGACTTATGGAACTACCCTCGTAACTCAAAAATTTAATTTTAAAAATCTGAAAAAGAGCGTGTCTAGCATACATTTAATACACAACTGCTATTTTGTACTTTTTGTTGCATTTTTTGACAACTAAACAAGGAAATTAGAGACATTAAAATTAAAAGATATAGGCTGGAAATTATTCCTTGAAAATTTCTTGAAATGTGACTAAATTGATATTTTACAAAAAGGTAATAACGAGTACTTTTTTTCCATCTTTTGGGCAAACGAGCTTTTTCCATTAAAACCACCAACATCATTTCAAATACCCAGGAGGCTCCGATTTGAAAAAAGAAAGGAATTTGTCTTTAAAGAAAGCAAAAATCTCAGGGGGATCGATTAGTCAAAATCAAACGTACAATTTTTGGTTCACGATAGTCTATCACGTGCAAATCAACCGAATTGATGGAAACTTCGTGGCCAAACTTAGATTCAGTGTATACAAAACTGTGGAAACTATGACTAAAATTTTTTACTTTCTTTAAACCATGCAACGTGCGTTTATGTAAAATTACAGCGGTGTCTAGGACGCATTTTCATATTACAGAAAATTATTAAAAGGAAATTCTATAGGTAGGAAACAGTGAGGGCTGCAGATATTCTTTTATTTCAGGGGAATTTATGCTCATAAAATTGAAAAAAATCCCCATCCTAATACTGAGTATGTAAAATTGTACTTTCTCCAGCGAAAAGCATAAAACCCATCTGGTGGCAATAAAGCAAGCCCTTAGTTTCCACGAGAAGTGAGTTAATCCTTAATCCGGCAAAAGGTTGTTGATGCCGTCAACTGCCTCATACAGTTTTCGGTCCTAATTTCACCAATTTTTATATTTGTATCTCTTCCTGTGGACCGATACTGGATGTATGAACTTAAGGCTCTTCTTACTTTTTCCATTTTAAACAAGAGTTGTACGGGCCTCGCTTATGTTTTCTACATTTAGAAATTAATTTACTTACATATCTGGCGATTTTTTAAAAGTACTAGGATAAAAAATGCGCTCTCTAACATGAATCGCATTAGTTCACTCTTCAAGATTGTACCTCTTACCTCGGTTTCAGTTTAATCGAAATTCTTTTTGCAATGCAAAACACGTGATGAATCCAAATTTTGATGTTTAAATAGATTGAAACTGCTGTTTCATGATCAATGTTCGCGTTAGTAAAGGAATAGTTTGATATTTTTTTAAAACTCTATTCCCAAAGATTGCCTACCCGGATTTTCTTAACACTTTTTTCCTACTTAGAATGTCTTGTTATCTAACAAATTATGATAGCTATGTGCTCAGAATAAATTCTTTGAACAAAATTTTGGTTCAATAATTAATCTAGATCAAAATTTTTTTCTACGTGGAATTACTTTACTGCGTAATTGAATATTTTATTTTTCATTCATAGAAATATGTGCTTACAATCTTTCTGTCAGTAAATTAATTTTGTAATTGATCGTATACAAATCGAAAATTCATAGAAAATTAAATTTCCGACAGTCTAATATTACCGAATTAAAGAATTCCCGAGAATTCATAATTCCCGAATTAAAATAGCCGACATTATAACTTTCGAATTATACAATTCCTGAAGATAAACGTTTAAACGAATTTTTTTTTTAGGCAACCAAGATTTTTCATAAATAAATTAATAATTTACGAATAAATCTATACATGATCGCAATCGCACCCGATTTAGCCTGTTTATTAAAGATAATAACACTGCATTTGCGACAGTGACTGAGCACAGATTTCGTACGTTAAAAGTTGCTAACGAAAAATGATTTTAAACCATTTAAACTCTACTGCTTACACACAAAAATCTCAATGCTAATCAATTACACGCTGATAATTAATATTTTATTATCGTCATAATATTATTATAACATCATTATATAATATTGTTATAATAATATTATTATCAGTACCGTCACATGAAGTAATATAAAGTAGTCCCCATGTCCATAATGTGTAATGGGAAACAATTTTTTTTTATAATAGACTAGAAATAATTTCTTCAAATTTTTATTACTTCAATGAGTACATTTTCTAAAGTATTTTTATTACATCCCAATGGGAAATTGACTGCTGGCGCACTACTGCGCCAGGACTGGCAACGTCGGTGCAATATTGACCGCCAGTACTGCCGCAGTGCTGGCAGGACCTTGGGATGATAACTATGTTCGGTACTGGCTTTCAGTACTGCACCAGTGCTGGTGGGCAATACTGGCACGGTACTAGACATGAAGATTAGACAGAGTTAAGCCGACGCTCGTTTAAATTTATAACAAGAAGAGGCCTGCATAAGCTGTGTGGACTATAATATCGCGTAAAGGATAGATTAGCTTTACTTTGCTTATGAATAAAAAAAAACTCAACTCAGATACGATTGAAACTTTTAAATCAAATACACGAAAAGAAGAGGTTTCAGACTACAAAATTTAATTATACTTTTGAGAAACGTAAGATTATTGTAGATAGTGTCGCAAAAAGATTCCCTACAACTTGACATTTTCGAATGCTTCCAAAGAAAATCAGCGGAAAATAACGTATGGTTTACGATTTATTAACATTTTACTGTAAAGAAATTCAATTTTCTGTCAATTGCATTACTTCTTGAGAAATTCGAGAAGGTGGTTGTAGATAGAATTTTTCGCGAAAAATTGAGCTATCATTTATTTTATCGTTTTATTTTTTCAAGTCTCTTAAGAAGCAATATAGACCAAACAACTTTTAAACAAAAATGAAAAATTTTGAATTAAGGATTTCTGTTTATTTTAAATATTATTTACAGAATATGCATTTAATTAATTTTTATTGTTAATGATTAATTTCGACCTAATGGACATTTTTATAAGTTGAAATGTCATGGTTTATAATAAAAAAGAAAAATAACTTTGTTTAGCATTTTAAACTTCGCGCGAAACCAATTAGATGCCGAATGCGACGCATGCGCAGTTGAGTAACTAGCTCTTGTTGGAATCCCTACACAATTGGCATTTTGCATTTTGATTGTATTACTTGATTCTGAAATGCATGTTATAAAGATTTGTCCTTAATGTATGCCTGTAATGAATTTATTATTAATACAAAATCAAAGTTTCAATAACAGAATCGATTGTATCACATATTTTATTCTCATGATCTAAACACATTACAATTTTGTGCATACTGCAATACATTTCTTGTCAATAGATTTGATAATTCTAACTCTACATTAAATCGAAAAACCTTGAGTTCCTAAATAATAATTGAAAACAAAAGAACTTGATAAATTTCATCATATAATAATATTTAACTCATCTAATGGCAAATATACTAATTTTACCTGAAACAATGTAATTACCTATTAATGTATTTGAGGTTAGGTTTCAATGAGCCCGCAGAGTGTAATTACTTACTCTCATCTTCCTCGCGCAGGTTTCGAGTTATGGTGGCTGGTATTTGGTGTCTACAAACACGTGGCTTACTCGCATTATGCATTTTTAATCATTGATAGAATATTGTAAACGAGTAGTATGTATACAAATTTCACTGCATTATCAGAAAACATCAAGCAGCACTAGTTCTTCGAGCGCATAGAGATGGCGTTTCAGTAGGAAATTGGTCTGGCCCGGTCGGTCCCAGGTATGGGCCACAGAGTTCTACCGATCAGGGCCAGAGCGGTATTGAATTTTAAATCGGGCGATTTCTGCACGGGTTTATACGATTTTTTCGGAAACTGTATTTTAATTGTGATGAAATTGTATTCGATTGATGAGTGACTCACATATCTAACATGAACGTTGTTGATATAACGCTTTTATCATGTGTGATCTGTTAGGTCGTGATGAGAAGAAGGATTGGCGTAAAATAAATAATCCTTTTAAATGCGTATACCCTTAAATAGCCTTTTCAGTCTTAGGAGATATTCACCTTCAATATTCTTCTGCACTAAGTTTGATTGCCTTCATCGTTAGGATGATACGTGACTACTAAAATTTAAGATTTAATGTTATTGATGAATTGTATAAAAAAGTTATATAAACAAATGTGCATAGCACAACTTTATATACAGAAACAAATAGTTTTCTCTTCTAATAATTATGTAATTATGTTACCAATAATTTTTGCTGAGAGAATGTTTCAATCTATCAACATTTATTTATTTTAATAACAAATTATATGAACAAATCAAAATTTTAGGCATTTTTAATCTAAAATAAATCGCTTTTTTCTGACCTTGCTCAGGGTGACAACTGTAGAGCGGGAAACCGAGAAAGGCCAGGAAATGGCCTGGAATTTAAATAAAAACTGGGAATTTACTTCTGAACGTAGCACAGTTCAAGCTATCATTATTGTCATAACTTTCGTCAATTAAGAAAATTTATTTTTCCATTCTCTACAGTCGCAGAGCATAAGAGTGTATTTTTTTAAATTTTTTCACTTAACTCTCATTAAATTATAATTTACTATTGTTCAAAAGTACCTTTTTTGTAGACATTAGTTACTAGTTGTTCTGAAGTATCCAAAGAGTTTTTATTGCAATATGAAATTAAGCATATATTTTAATTTTAAATACTTTATATTAATACTATTATTTGTTCACGTGCAACATTTAATGCATTTGACTTTACTTTGAAAAGTTAACAATTCTACCGTCAAACCCCGAGAAATGACCGCTTGCTTTTTATTTATTAAAAAGAGAGCTTATAATACGATTTAAGGAATGCAACGTTCCTTGCGTAAAGTTTAAAAATTTTGTTAATGTGTCTATACTTTATGAAAAAAAGAATTTATACTTTTTTCCATTATAACAAAAACCTTTTGCAAATTTGTTGTTCTGTGAAATTTTTGTCGCTGACTTGAGTTTGATAATTGAACTGATGATGGTCCGAACATTCCTTAAAGTTTTTCTCTACTATTGCAAAAAATAGATTGATCATGATTTATTCGCTCACTTCACATTTATGTAACTTGAAACATGGAATATTATAAAATAATTATGGTTTTTATTTTAGGGCAGGGAGTCTCGGTAAATAAATATCATCTCACTTGCGGAACATAGAATTTTTTACATGGAACTAACATTTTTTTAAGCGTTTATATTTCGGATTTAGAAGAAAGTAATATAAAAAAATCCATGTAAAGTCAGAATTCGTTACAATTTGGTGGTTCTCTCTTCTCAATTTTATTTAAATAAAGTATACTTCAATCAGTTTTTAGATTAGAAGTAGTATTGGAAAGAAAACATATTTTTAAATTGTAATAGAAATTTTGTTTGAATTGTTCATTGCGAATTAATAATTTTTTGTTAAAAATTAAATTGCTTAGTTAAAACTTAAACTATTTTGTTGAAAATTGATATTTTAAAATTAAAATTAAACTATTTGTTTAAAAATGTATGTACTTTGTGGAAAATTCGACTTTTTTTTATAGAAAATTACTCTTTATGGTTAAAAATTCAACTTTTTGGCATACAATTTAACTATTCCAGTGCAACATAAATCATTTCTGTTAAAAAATCATCTTTCTGGTTTAAAATTCAACTACTTACGACTCCATTTAATATTCACAATTTTATTGAAAAATTCTAGACTTTATTTTAAAAGGTAACTATTTTTTTAATGTTACTTTTTAAATAAAATGTTTTCAAGGTTAAATTTAATTAAACCAGCTTTGGCTGACTATTTTTTTTATTCAAAATAATTTTTGTTTTAATTTAATTATTTCGGTTTATGATTCATTTTTTGAGTTTAAACTCTTCTGGTTGGTGTCAAATTAATGTTTTTAACTATAAATGTTAATATTCTATTTTCGGTTCAAAATTAGTATCTTTCTAGCTAAAAATGTTACTTTTTGGTGGAAAATTTATCTTCTTTATTAAAAAATTCAACTATTTCGTTAAAATGTATATTCCTCATGTTTTGATTTTATCCCACTGTGCGCTGGTGCAGTTCTTCAGAAAAATTAAAGTTATCCTACTTTATGTACGAGTATTGTTTACTAGAACATATTCATTCGTTTACTATAGCTAAGATATCAAGCTACCTAAATTAGAACGTTACATCATATGTGATTGCATCTTTTTCTTGCAAATTTTAAGGGAATTTTCTGAATGAAAACAATTAACATATTCCCGTGTAGAAATTATGACTGGTCGGATCCCGGCCGGGTGTACGCAGTCGGCTCCCGGTCGGGTTACCCGATCGGATCCTGGATACAAAAAGGGTAACCCGGTCGGAATCCGACCGGTTTTTGTCTGGGCTTCTTGATCGCATTTTACTGGAGCCTTTTTACCACAGCGAAAATATTCTACCAACTAGTAGAGATAAGAATCTTTGTTAGCACTTATTTCCACCTGTAAAAATATGTTGGAATTTCAATTTAAGAACTGCATTCATAATAATAAATATATTAACTGCAAGCATTGATTCAATGTAAGTACTAACATATAGGTTATGATTCTTAAGTTTCTGTAAGAAATTGAATTGTAAAAAATTGAAGTTAAATTGCATAACAAATTTACCTTAAGCGTAACTTAGTTTGCATAGGTTTTTTTACAAGAGATAACATAAATGTCAGGGGTTTCACGTGACATCCTAACCTATGAAACCGGTTGAGAAAATTGATTTAACATTAACGTTAAAGAATATTAATAATGCTTACTTATTAACAAAATAATTCACTTACCTTTATAAATAATCCGCTTGCTCCAGAAAATTGGATACAATTGTGTGAAATTTAACAAATTTCTTAACGGATAACCTGGCGTCCACCAACGTTTTACTGCGTTTTTAGCATTAAAGACTTCGGAAGTCGCCGAATCGTTATTACGTGCAAACACGATAACGTAATTCAAAACCTTGTTCGGAAAAAGTTATTTTTCTTCTTATTACGTTTTTTTCTTATTCAAGATAATATATAAATATATTAAAAATAAGCAAAAATCGTATCACAAAAAAATAAGTATAGTTTCACTGGGAAACTATGTTTGAAAATAAAAAAGAAGTTGGTCAACGATTTCGCAGTCACGGCAAGTCTGGGAACCGCAGAACCAA
>NC_046661.1:9004178-9009211 GCF_010883055.1 Belonocnema kinseyi | reverse complement strand
GATTTCAGAGGGCAAGGGTGCTCCTTTGTGATGCTTTCGCCCGTTTTTGAAAAAAAAATTTATTCAAGATGCTATGTAACCTCAAATATAGCAAAAAACGGATTCAGCGCAGCAAAAACCTTCGGGTATACTAGGTCTGGTCTCTGGTTCCGGACCTTTGTCAAATTTTGTCGGCCTGTGTAATTGATAAAAAAACACCTAAAACACAAAAAATTAGTCTTTCACCTGACAGATATTTACAAGCTACCCACTTACGGCAGTCGTTTGTTCATATTTCTTAAGATGTTTTTAAGATTATGTTACTTCTATTATGCACCATTTTTGGTTCGAATCGGTCCCGGTGGGAACTCGGTCAGATCCAGGCTGGGCAATTAAAAAAATAGTTTCCCAGTTTCACCCAGTCAGATTCTGGCCAGAAACCTTGTTCTGGTCGGGTCAAACCGGGCTATTTCTACACGGGTTGTTGAATAGGTATTAGAATAATAAATAAAATTCTATTATTTTATGAACGCATTTTTATTGCATTACTTATTATTAACAATTTGTTTAAACGTTTATCTTCGGGAATTGTATAATTCGAAAGTTATAATGTCGGCCATTTTAATTCGGGAATTCTTTAATTCAGTAATATTAGACTGTCGGAAACTTAATTTTCTATGAATTTTCGATTTGTATATGATCAATTACAAATTTAATTTACTGACAGAAAGATTGTAAGCACTTATTCCTATGAATGAAATATAAAATATACAATTACGCAGTAAAGTCATTCCACGTAGAAAAAGATTTTGATCTAGATTAATTATTGAACCATAATTTTGTTCAAAGAATTTATTCTCAGCACATAGCTATAATAATTTGTTAGCTAACAAGACATTCTAAGGAGGAAAAAAGTGTTAAGAAAATCCGGTTAGGCAATCTTTGGGAATAGAGTTTTAAAAAAATATCAAATTATTCCTTTACTAACGCGAACATTTATCATGAAACAGCAGTTTCAATCTATTTAAACATCAAAATTTGGATTCATACGTGTTTTGTCTTGCAAAAAGAATTTCGATTACATTGAAACCGAGGTAAGAGGTACAATCTTGAAGAGTGAACTAATGCGATTCATGTTGTAGAGCGCATATTTTATCCTAGTACTTTTAAAAAATCGCCAGATATGTAAATTAATTTTCAGATGTAGAACACATTAGCGAGGCCCGTACAACTTTTGTTTAAAATAGAAAAAGTAAGAAGGGCCTTAAGTTCATGCATCCAGTATCGGCCCACAGGTAGAGATACAAATATAAAAATTTGTGAAATTAGGACCGAAAACTGTATGAGGTGGTTGATGGCATCAGCAACCTTTTGCCGGATTAAGGATTAACTCACTTCTCGTGGAAACTGAGGGCTTACTTTATTGCCACCAGACGGATTTTATGCTTTTCTCTGGAGAAAGTACAATTTTAAATACTCAGGATTAGCATGGGGATTTTTTCCAATTTTATGAGCGTAAATTTCCCTGAAATAAAAGAATATCTGTAGCCCTCTCTGTTTCCTACCTATAGAATTTCCTTTTAATAATTTTCTATAATATGAAAATGCGTCACTACGCACCGCTGTAATTTTACATTCAAAACATAATGGACAAATTTTATTTTCAAGAAATTAAACGCAAGCTGCATGGTTTAAAGAAAGTATAAAATTTTAGTGATAGTTTCCACAGTTTTGTATGCACCACGAAGGAATAATAAGGATACCTAACTCCGTTCCCCTACTTGGCTATAGAAACATTACCGTAAGTGATACACACATTACAGGAAGATCTTAGATTTGAGTGCGCAGGTGCGCAGTTGTCCTCTTCCTATACATGGAAAAGTGTACGAGTGAGAAAGTGTGTCAAATTGATGTAAGTTGAGAGGTTCTGCTTGTTTGTTTTTGTGACGGCTTGCGTATTGCCGTCGATTAAACTCGTTGATTTTATAATCTCAGTCGATAAAGAAGAAACTTTCTTTATCGTTGGATACGAGTTAATTTAAATTCGTATAAAAAATTAATAATTGTTTTATGAAATTGCTTATTAAAGTTATTTAGGGTGTTAGTATAAATTCTTCAACATTCTCTCTCTCTCTCTCTTCTTCTTTAATTTTAGGATAAAATAATTTGCTTAATATACCTAATAAGATAAAACAGTATACATGAAAATGTAGCCTTATTAAAAGTCACGTACGCCGGGCCCTACGTGGTCAGCTTAATACGTTACGGCATTCGTTAGCGGGCTTCTATTGGTCAGGCTCAACGTCAAGGGTTTGCACTTGACTCCCCTTTCTCTAATGCTACCCTTGCACGTAATCCAAAAATGCAAGGTTATAAATGTATGTGACTCGGGGAGGAACGGCAGATATCCTTGAATCGTTGATATTCATCGAGCCCGCGTCACTCGAGATCTTAAATATTAAATATTTGATATAGAAAGTAGAATCTAAAATGTATAAGTTCCGCGTAACTTAGTGTAGTCTTCAAATCTAGTTTATATGTAACATTAAGTAAAGTTAGATATAGAATTTAATAATAATAATAATAATAAAAAGGTTATATTAACTGTTGTGTGTGTGTGTGTCCCATATATTAATGTGTAAAGTTTAGTGAATAAAGTTATTCATTTAAAATGACATTTAACTTGCGAGAATCTTAATTTCATCGCCTGTGATTATTATAAGGTTTCAAATAACCGCGGTAGTTGATTTTCAAATCAACGCCAGTCAGCAGCGAACCTTACGGCAACAAAAGGAATCCACCAATCAAAGAATAATTCTTTATATTATTCGGTGGATCCGAAAGGTAGGACGTAACATTTGGTGACAGCGTAGTGGGATTTGCTGCGCCGCGGGAACTAATTTCAAACGCCTCAATCTTTCCCGGTATAAGTGGATAATCTTGGGACAATTATATTTAAGGCTCAAGACCCATGAGTACTGGAATTGGGAGAGGTCCAGTTAAAGTTTGAACCACCGAGAGTTCAGCACCGAGAGTTCTGACTTCCAGAGATCAGCACCGAGAGTTCTGACATCCAGAGATCAGCACCGAGAGTTCTGACGTTCAGAGATCAGCACCGAGAGTTCTGACATCCAGAGTTCAGCATTAAGATGTTTTATAGCTGAGAAAAGCACAACAAGACCATCACCCCGCCCCCCTCAGTGAATAGTGAAGTGTTGAAAATTGTCGTAATATGACAAATTAAATTCTCCCCTTTCCTACATTGAGGTAAAGTAAGAAAATAGATATATTTAATTCTAGGTAATGGTGTTTAGCAGTTCTCAAGGCAGGAAAATAATAGAAAATTAATCGGAAATCAGGAAATATCAATTATTTGAGAATGTTAAAACTTATAAAATATGAAGTATAAATGCTAACAAATTTTTACTAAAAGTCTTTGCGTTCTATTCTGATTTTAAGAAAATGATTCAACCTTAATGTCATGGTTATCATAGAGAGTAAAAGAATCTTAAATTCAAAATAATAATCTTTTGTAAATATAATTGAAGATTTTAAAAATTATAACTAATTCTCTTGGGATTTTGTGCATTTCATCTAAGAATTCGAGTTTTAATAACTAAATTATTCAATATTTTGAAATGACCTGTCAATAAAAATGGACATTGGCTGAAATTGATAACTCTCACAAGGAGGATTATAATCATCCTAAATAATAAAAATCAAGTGTAATGACATTTTATTTTTAAGAATGAAAATTTTTATTTATTTTTTAAATACATAATTGCGATACAATGAGTAATTAAATAACTAGGAAAACAGATACAATCGACTGATATTAAGTTTTCAATATTACACCTTGAGTACTGACTGAAACTAAAATGCCTGTTACACGACGTGCTGGAAGGGTTACCAAGCGTGGTGAACCTGTAGCCAAAAAACAAAAGGTGATCAGAGTTAATACTGATCCCCCGAGCGTTAGAAGCGTAGCAAGCTAAACAAACTTTGATAATATCGTTCCTGGAGATAATAATGGTATCGCAAGAGCTCCATTGAATGAAATTGTATCTACTTCAAATCGTTCAGTAGGAACAATGAGTTTGACAGGCGGGAATGATTTGTGGAATGGTGGCAAACGCAGTGTCGCGGTTCCCGTTCAAACTTACCCGCAAATAAGTCCCTTCATTTCTTTAGCTAGTACCCCTGATCCTTCGAAGGTTTCTAAAATAGTACGAGACATTATTCCCCAATTTGAAGGAAGAAGTATGTCAGTCAAAATGTTCGTAGAACACTGCCGAGCTGCCATGTCCATGATGAGTCCTTTAGAAATGCCTTATTTGACAATGTTAATTAGGACAAAAATTACAGGTGAAGCTCGAATCCATATTCAGGATCGTATTAATATGAGGTTAGAAGAAATATTAAAAACATTAGAGCAAATATATTCTCCTCAAGAAGACTCAAGTCAATTATTACAAGACTTGACTAATGTGAAAAGACAGTCTAAAGAATCCATTCCTGAATACGGAGCTCGAGTGAATCAGATTTTAAATAAGTTAACGTCTCAAATAATGGGGAATACTCCAAATGAAAAAGCTGTAGGAATTTGTGAAGCTTATCGAGCGATTTCGGTTGAGAATTTTCTCCGCGGCTTTGATAAAGATGTTTATTCGCAAATTAGGGACAAAGATATTGCCACTTTTGAAAATACTATTGCTCTTGCGAACCAAGCCGATCTCCAGTGGAAAAGTTGGAATAGAATTCATAAGAACGATGAAATTAAAATTTCAGAAAAATTAGGAAAAATCGAACGTACCGAAATTCCCAATAGGGGAGTCACATATATTGAAGGTAGAACCGAACAAAAATTTAATAATGAACAAGCACGAAGACCCGTACAATATTATGGATGCAATGAATTTGGGCATATCCAACGCTATTGTAAAAATATTCTTAAAAAAATTGTAAAAGAGAAAGAGAGAAAGAAATGTACTTATTGTAGTCTATCAAGTCATTTTATCCAAGATTGTAGATTTAAACAAATACACGATAATGAA
>NC_046661.1:8976473-9004078 GCF_010883055.1 Belonocnema kinseyi | reverse complement strand
TTAATATACCTAATAAGATAAAATAGTATACATGAAAATGTAGCCTTATTAAAAGTCACGTACGCCGGGGCCTACGTGGTCAGCTTAATACGTTACGGCATTTGTTAGCGGGCTCCTATTGGTCAGGCTCAACGTCAAGGGTTTGCACTTGACTCCCCTACTCTAATGGTACCCTTACACGTAATCCAAAAATGCAAGGTTATAAATATATGTGACTCGGAGAGGAACGGCAGATATCCTTGAATCGTTGATATTCATCGAACCCGCGTCACTCGAGATCTTAAATATTAAATATTTGATATAGAAAGTAGAATCTAAAATGTATAAGTTCCGCGTAACTTAGTGTAGTCGTCGAATCTAGTTTATATGTAACATTAAGTAAAGTTAGATATAGAATTTAATAATAATAATAATAAAAAGTTTATATTAACTGTTGTGTGTGTGTCCCATGGATTAATGTGTAAAGTTTAGTGAATAAAGTTATTCATTTAAATTGACATTTAACTTGTGAGAATCCTAATTTCATCGCCTGTGATTATTATAAGGATTCAAATAACCGCGGTAGTTGATTTTCAAATCAACACCAGTCAGCAGCAAACCTTACGACTAGAAAAGGAATCCACCAATCAAAGAATAATTCTTTATATTATTCGGTGGATCCGAAAGGTCCGAAAGGTAGGACGTAACAGTTTTGATGCAAGTGTCAGAAATGTGTTCTAAGCCATGAGGTGTCAAGTTCCGGGTTGTGGACGAAGTTACACCAAAGATATTATAAACGCAGATGCAGTACGGGGCGTCGGAGTGGGGAATTATATATATAGGACAGCACATTTTCTGCCCTATCGAGGTGCTGCTCTCATCGTACTACGAAGTCGAATTCTTGTTTTCTCATTCTTCGTAAAATATGACGGTAAAGCAGTAGAAAAATTTTTTGAGGTTAGAAAAGTTTGACATGTATGTATCGCTAAATATTTTCAGATCTGAAGCTTGATGCAGGTTTTCGGTACAGTATTTTTTAATTATAAAAAAAATGTTCTCGAAAAATCATATTTTTAATTTAAAAAAAAGTATTATAGAAAGACATTTCAAGATAAACAAGTGCTGAAAGCATTTTTCTTTGAAAATTTTTTTTAAATTGAAATAATCAAATATTTATACCAAAGAAACAACTTTTTTAATGTTTAAAGTAGTTAAACATTATTGTTTAAATTTAAAATAATAATTAAAGCAAAATATATTTCTGGATAAGATATTTTGGTTGAAATGTATATAGTATTTTTTAAATCACAAAAGTTCTTCTGAAAAATCGAAATGTTAATTAAAAAACACGTGTTTTTATATATTAATTTGTCGGTAAAATTTTTTGTATAATTTTAATTTTAAATTTAAACAATAATTTTTAACACTTTAAATATTAAACAAAAATTTATTTGATAACAATATTTTATTATCGTACTTCTAATAAATAATTAATATTGATTAAGAAACAAGTTTATTTGGGGAATCTTATTATTTGGCAATTTTCAAATTCGTTAATATTATAAACTGTTCAGGAATTTTCTTAGTTTTGGAATTGTATTTTTTGGGACAGAGAGTTTTACCGAGTCGGGAATTTTATTTTTCGGGATATTTCAGCCGTCCCTATAGAATTACAGAAAATTTGCTCTAATTATAATTTCAAAGAATAAAATTATTGTCCCGTAAATTACAACCGAAATATTACAATTTCAAAAAAATGAAAGTTGTTTTAAATATTAAGCTAGACTCGCGACCGGGACAAATCAGAAAATGAAAGCAAATTTGAAAATTGAACTGCAGTTCGAGTATTAAAAACTAAACAGTGATTGATTTTACAAAGTGATTCTAGACCTGTTCAAAATGATATAATTTACATATTTTAACATTAAAATTTGAACTAATTTAATTGCAAAGCCTTAGTAGTGACACAAGTGTAAAGTTCGAATTAATGGCTTCTTAAATGAACGCCTTTATTCAATTTCAGAATCTTTTCGAAGTATTATTTCAGTATAAAATATTCCATTTTTAATCTATATGGTTTCAATAGTAAACAATTTGAAAATGAATTGTCACAATTTCAGAGTGACAAATTTAAACTTGGAATGTTACGATTATAATTGTTTAATTCTTTTATCTGTATTTCGAAGGTTAAATTATTTCATTTTGATTCTTAAAGAACAGTTAAATAAGCATTAATTTAGAAAAAAATCAAATAAGCTGGTGGTTTCTGAATGTTACAAAGAAAGGAACAAAATTTGGAGCTCCTCAAGAATTTTGAAATACTAGGAAAACAATAAAAATTTCTGGGTAGATTTAAAATGATTTTTTATTTTGAAAAAGTACATAACTCAAAGAGAATGTTTAAAAATATTTCAAAACATTTCAAAAGATTTACAATATTAGAAAAAATCTGGAAGCTCTTAAAACAATTTTGTCTGCAGGATTTCACAACAATATTAGGACAAATGGGAATCAGTCTAAAAGACATTTAAAAGTTCCGAAAAATTTTTAAAATAATTTAAAAAGATTTGAAATAATTTAAAAGAGAATAGTTACTTTTGATGATTTTGAAATGTTTTCAAATGTTCATTTTTTATTTTGAAAAATTACATAATTTTAAGAGGAGGTATAAAAATATGGGACCACTGATAAAAATTCCGAAAGGGATGAATGAAAAATCCCAAAAAATGAAATCTCCGGCACTTGAATAATAATTTTATAAAAATTGCATTAAAAAATACATTAAAAAACAAGCGTTCTTTGAAAGAAAAAAATGTTCTGCCTAAATTTTCTTCGTACCTACATGATAACATTTTTGAAACAAACTTTGCAGGATTCAATTCAACAACGATTTATATCAACATTTATTTTTATTATTTTTTTTATTAATAAAAAATTCGATTTTTCAGAACTTTTTTATGTTTTTTTCAAATACTATGCATATTTTCAAACAAATTTTTTCATCCAGAAATATATATTCGATTATTGTATTTTCAATAAGACTTGCAATTCTCTTGACAATATTATTGGGATGCAAAAAATGAAGTAAATTTGTTTTATTTTGGACAAATATTATATAGCACTGGATATCCAATATTAGCATTTTATGTAATAATGGTGGCAGAATTATATTAATTGTGCAGAACAAGATAAAAAATGTATTATCTAATATATTAGAGACAAGTGGAGGTGTGAAAATGTATATCGCCAATAAATGGAATACAAATGTCTTTTGGGCCTTGGGGCACATTGGTCTTAGAGCACATGGGTTTTGGATCACTTGGGTCTTGGGCCACTTGGGTCTTATGTCATTTGGGTCCAGGAGCATATGGGTCTTGGGGCACTCAGGTTTTGGCACGTTTGGCTCTTCAGGCATTTGGGTCGTGGAGTCTTGAGCCTCAGGGGCACTTGGGTCTCTTGGGTTTCAAAATATTAAAATGTGCTATATTATCAATCTAAGAATAAATGTTCTCAGCACAAGAAAACGTACACTTGTTCTAAACATACGGTAACAAGTATTAATTTATTTAGACCATACCTACATTGCATCGTTATGTTATGTTAGAGTCCAATATAAGGCTGGAAGAGCTTCGTTCCTTAGTAGATAGGGACATTATGAATGTGAGTTATCAGGTCAAACCATGAGGGACCTGCGGCTTTTACCCACTAAAGTGGTATATCGCCAAACTCTCTAAGCCCTTTTACATCTACCATCTAGCTTCGCCTAACTGACAAGTTCCTCTGAGCTCAGAAAAACTGCTCGCAAATTTCACAAAGAAGCCGAACGGCTTAAATGCAGAATCAGTCCGAGCTAAGAAGACCAAGGTGCCTTGTTAGAGGGGAGTAGATTAGCCACTTGCAGGTACACGAATGGACGTGAAAGTGTTACAAGGAGGGACCTCGTGGAGGACCTACTCCTAGTCTCTCCCTGTCCAGAAAAGGACAAGGAGACACTTCACCCTAGTTTCGAAGAGCATTCTCATGTTCCTCTCCCAGTATCTCACTGGTCAGGTGCTCCGTATCAAGACCGCCCTCTATGGCGGAGTCACAACGTAACTCCACGACTCACAATTACCATCCTCCCTTGTGAATCCTCAGTTTGGAAACACAACGAGTTTTGGATGAGTCCAAGAGCGGCCTTGCACGGTTTCGTGGCACATGGCGCCACTTCCAGTGTTAGACAGACTCCTCTGTCAACCTTAAACTGGTTTCGGTTGGGGCGCCTCACGTTCTACCCCTACCAGTATCTCACTGGTCAGATGCTGAAAGAAAAGTTTTATTATTGAGATTGAGAAGGACCAGGATTTGGATAGGTAGGATAGAGTTGCTGTCGTACTTACTCTAAGACCGTTACACGCAGTTGGAATTAACCGCGGCTTTCCGTTACATTCAGCCTCCGATTCCTGAATGCTGAGTTGGTCGCGTAAACATTAATTTTCCGCATTATCTGCCTCCTTGAGCGAGAGAACTTTGTTTGCGAAGGAGGAGAAGGGACCGAACATCTGTTCCTCCACTAGTCGTGGAGCAACAGCTGGCCATACCACTTCGACTCCCTCTTGGCCCGAGAACAGCTCTGTTCTCTCAACCGCAAACCGATCACATTCAAGCAGCACGTGCTGCATGCATTCAATTAGCCCGAACGTGCATTCTGCGTTATCGACCCTTTTGAAACTCTCAAGTTTCGCGTTAAAATTGTCATTTCAGGGATAGTCGGAAAATAGGCGAATGTAGTTCTACCCTTCTCCGACTGTTCCCATTCAGTCTGCCACAAGCGACATGCTTCCCATCTTATTCTTCGTCTTGTTTCGTTATCTATTTCATTCCGAGCCACTGTAAGTCTTCCAATCTCAATATCCTCTCCTTTCCTGAGACTGTATAGGGAAGCTCGTTTCTGGAGTTGATATCTTACCGGCATGAGTTCGGACACGACACAAAGCGCCGCAGCCGAGACAGTGCTGTGTGCACGAGCCACGCCGAGGAGCACGCGTCGCTACACGGAGCCAAGCGTTTGGAGAACCCTCTCATCCGCCAGGGACAGCCATCCCGCTGCTGCATAAGAATAAATCGGGACAAACAGCCCCTGGTAGACATGACGGAAGATGTTACAGAGTATTCTCCACTTATTACTCGCGACTTTACGAAGGCTGCCGAACAATCGACCTATTTTGGCACTCAGATATCTCGCGTGTTCCCTTACTTTCATTCCGCGATCTATGTACACTCCAAGAAGCTTCACTGTTTCTTTCAATTTGAGAGATGTTCCTGCCAATTTAATAACCGGAGCTTTAACTTTGTTATTATCTGATGGATAACGCTTTGTTTTAATCGATTAGCCGTCTTTTGCCGCGAACCGTATTTAAAGTACGTCATCTCGGGTTTCGTCTTAGACAGCTCGAGCTCCGCTTCCGTACACCATTTGTGTATTGTGTTAACGATATCTTGACCCTTAGTTTGTACTTCCGCGATTGTATTTCCCGTTACCGTAGCCGACAGATCATCTGAATATGCAGCGAATATCTTCCCGTATTTTTCCTCCAGAATCTGAAGAAGCATGTTGAAGGTGATGTTCCAAGCACCGCCATCCCATGAGATTGTCATGCGCTTATCCACAAAGTAGCTCTTGAGCATTCCGAAGACATTCACGGGGCATCCTCTTTCTCTCAGACCCTGGAGTATCAATGGCCATCTAACATTATCAAATGCCCCCGAGATATCAAACAAAATTCCCAAGACATACTTCTCATGCTGTTGTTCTTCCACGATTCGACGGAGGTGTACAAGCGCATCCTCCGCCGAGCGATTCTTCATAAAGCCGACCTGCCAGTCCGAGAAGTTCTTAGGTCTCAACACGTTTTCCCTCATTCTTCCGAGAAGCAAGCGCTCGAACAGCTTACCGAGAACCGAGAGGAGACAAACCGGGCGGTAGGACTTAACGTCAACAGGATCCCTCTCCTTTCCCTTTAGGAGGACCCTTATTAGGCCCTCCTTCCAGGCGAGCGGAAACAGACTAAATTTCATGCATGCATTTACCAAACGAATATACTCTCCCCTATTATCGGCCACGTCCATTTTAGAACCCTTACTTCAATGAGATCAGCACCCGGTGACTTATTGTTGGGTAGGCGTTTTAGAATTGCCACAGACTCCTCGAGCGTGAACTCGGGTTCATCAACTAGAGCAGCCTGCTCATTCTCGCCAATCTCAATAACACCCTCAGTAGCATGCTGATCGTCACTTGGTACAAAAACATCAATAAAAATTTCAGCTATTTCCTGTGTACTAATTGCCATTGATCCGTCCTTTAAGTCAATTGAGGTTGGAACACTCTGCACTTTGAGCTTTTCTGATTGTATTTTGTACACTACACCCCACTTATTCTTATTTCCCTCTTTCTCAAAAAATCCCTTCCAACTACAGAAAGGGGTTCTTCTTATCTCCCGTCGATAATTACGGAAACACTCGTGATACAAGCGCCTGCTTGCATCTACCGTTCAGAAAATCGAGGTGCTGTTCCGGCTGGTACGCGTACTGAAAGTAGCACGAAACAGCGCAGAAGGCAACAGCTGGGCTTTGCACTTCAACACAAACGCAATGTTGATTGCATAGACGTGAGAGCCTTGTGACACTTACCCGACCGTTATGTGCCACGATTGCTGCTTGCGGATTCTCACATCCCAGTGCAGTAAACTGTCTGGCTGTTACTCCTAACCCCGTCAGTCTGTTTCTAGAAGTAGAAGGCTCCTGCATAAGAACTATATCAGTGCCTCATGAAGTGTACAAGTCGCGTATTTCATGATTAACTACTTTAGATGGCGCCATATTAATTTGAAGAATAACTAGATCACTCTCGTTAGCGCCATTGTAACTAACAAAGTCTACTTCACGATCCCAAACGTTCAAAACTTGACTCGAACTTCGCGCTGAATTTACTGAATTTACTCCCCTTACCTCGCATTGAGAGGACGGGACCGCTTCGCACCTGCTCAATGGTATAACCACCTCCATGCAAAGTTTGTCAACGTTAATCAGTTCGTTAATCAGTCGTCCTGAAAGGGGAAAGAAAAAGAAATTAGTAAGCATCGCAACTCGGCCATTTCCCAACCTTCCCTTAGCTTTGATGAAAATCTTAATGTAGTTAAAATTGGATAGAATACTCACATACATAATTCCTCATCCGCAATAAAATTATAGTATTCTTAGAATTCGTGTAATAATAATAATTACTTAATATTTATTGATTCTATACATTCATAATCAATTTCATTTTAAAGCCATTTGAATCTTCCCGCCAGAGAATTTACTAGTTCGGAGTTCGGAGTTCCGCTTTGGAAAACGAGATTCACTATCTTATCAGAAAAAAAATCGTATGACAACTAACAAGGCCACCTTTCAGAAAGGTGTCTTTCAGGCCGACACCATTAGCCCACTCCTCTTTTGCCTTACATTATTGCCACTATCTCTAGCACTTCGCCATTCCGACGGTTACTTGTGCGACAAACATGCAGATCGAAAGTACAAGGTCACTCATGTATTTTACATGGACGATCTTCAGATCTATGCTAAAAACAAAGAGCAACGACATCTAGCTCTAGAGATTGTCGAATGATATACTAAGGAAATTGGAATGGAATTTGGGTTGGACAAATGTGCCAAGGTTTATTTGAAGCGAGGAAATCTTAATGGCATCCCTGAAGATCCTGAGCTCGTTGATAGAAGCGCTATACGGCACCTTTGCGCTGGAGAGACTTATACATACCTGGGCGTACCACGAAGCCGCATTCGGGATGTTACATCTATAAAGGATACTCTCCGAAGCAGATACAAACGTCTCATCCGGCAAATTTGGTCTTCTGAACTGTCGGCGAGGAACAAAGTACCTCCAACGAACATGCTTGCCGTCCCGGTAGTACTCTATTCATTTGGAGTAATTCTATGGAAGAAAGAGCTCAGATTTCTTGATTTTGGGACCAGAAAGGTTATGCACATGAACAAAAGCATGCATCTTATGTCTTACGTTCCGCGACTGTACATCTCACGCCGTCAAGGTGGTCGCGGAATATTGAGTCTTGAATGTCTTCACAATAGGATTATTCTGGATACAGCACTTGGACTTAACTTCAGTATTAGGGGTGAGCAAAATGCATCAAATCTTATCTATCTTGAGTACTCACTCCTGAAAGCCCGAATTAAGAAAACGCAAGAGACAAACTTTCGTGAACAGCTCCTCGATAAGAGGATGCACGGTATCTTCCACAGGAATGTGGAAGATCAGTCAATGTCGTGTGAGCTAACGTTTGCTTGCCTTAAATCGCCCTGATTGAAGTCTGGTATGGAGGGTTTTATTTTGGCATGCCAAGACGGTGTCATTTCCACCTTAACATATAGTCGCCGCATTTTGAGCCAAGACATTCTTGATGATAGCTGCAGGGCGTGCCATGCACACCCCGAGCATTAAGCTCACATACTATCTAGTTGTCCAACTCATGCGGGAACGACCTACATCCAAAGGCACAATGCGGCACTAAGAGTGCTTTATTACCGTCTCTGTCACTCTTGCAGCATTAACCTTAATATTACTGCTCTAAACGCTCCTAGGGAAATCAAGTCAATTATCGAGAATGGGAAGTGCCGCATATACTGGAACTTTATATTCTCGACAATTGTTTCTATTGCACACTCGAGGCTTGACATGGTTAATAGCCTGAATAGCATCCCTGTGTGTCAACAATATGTTAAAATACTTGCGGGAAAAATGCAGAAGGTGGTAGTTCTTGGATCGTTCCGTGTTTTTAGGGTGCACGAAACTTTTGCCGGATCGTCGTATTGATTCCGTTACAGACTGTAACCACCTATCTGACGGTCGTGAGACGTGGTTTTGGTTGAAATTTTACCGCGATTTCGCTGGGAGCGGGTGCAATTTTTCAGATTAGCACCCGCTCCCGGTGAAATCCTGCGGTTTTCCTGAAGACAAATTTTTAATATATATATATATTTCATTATAACTTTAAAAATATAACAAAAAATATTTCATTATTAATTATAAAATGTGATAGTATATATTTTTAACATGTATTTATTTAAAGTCTAGCTATTGTCGCAAAGCTTGGGTGCTTTTTTCTTCAAGCCGCTAACTTTTTTAGTTTTAGCCATTTCCTGTCTTACAAATGTTCTCATTCTTATTTGTAAATAAAATTGAAGTATGTGTGTTAATACCTCCACAGCTTCATTGGCACATTCTTTGCATTGAAAATTAAATTTTGTTTTGGATGAAATTAAGTCGCTTAGAATTAGGTGAAAAGGGTTACTAGATCGGCAATGTTTGTTAAAAAGATTTTTAACAACTGTGATAAGTTTGTATAACTTACCATTTGGTTGTATGAAATTTTTATTTGTCTTCGCCAAGCTACTCAAACTTTCAGGACATTTATCACAAGAGAAAGATGTCACATCTGCATGAGCCTGAGACGTAGTCAGAAATGCATTTAAGCATTTTGGACACTGAGTGTGCTGTAATATATAAGCAGTTATACAGCAGTGAATTTTTTCATTTTCGTACACTGCGTGTGGACCATAACTTGACTTACAGTTCGGCACAATACAAGAGTGTCCATTGAATTTACACTTTGACATTGACATTATGGTTAGAATTAGGTAAATGAATCTCAATAAATCACGTAAACGCACCATTATCACTCATTTAGAAACAAATACATTGTTTATTGCATTTTTTTACAGAATCACCCGTTCAGCACAATGCTTTTGTAGAGCGTGCCGCGTGCAAAGCGCTCTAGTGAGAAAACTTTGCACATAGAAACCATAATCACTAAGAGAGCCAAGTTTCGCCGTTGCTGATACGGGAAGTAGGACAAGCATGAAGAATAGACATAAGGAGACAAAATTAGTAGAACTGAAAATGAACACTTTTCTGTTGCTAGAAGTATGCACACACACATGTGCAAGATCACACTTACGTATAGTTCAAAACTTCCCGAGCGTGGCGTGCCAACCGCACTTTAAAAAAAATATGGCCGCCGATGGGAACGCGAGTCAAAAGTAAATAAATAATGATTGAACAATTAATAGTTTGTGAATAAAGGCAAGGATGTTACAATTAAAAATCACTGTATAAAGGCGAAAGTTTCCAATAAGTGTGGTTTCAAGTGTATAGTTTACAAGACTTTCAGAGTGTCGAAAAGTTGTATGTTTATTGTTTTTGTTACAAACGCGTCGAATACCTGTCGCACGCATAGTGTTGGTAAAAGTAATTTGATATTTTCATAAACATACTACCTACCTCTTCCATGGCAAATAATTTTTTATTCCACAATCATTTTACAAAACCTTGTCTGATTATTAATTCTTCATTTGTTCGAGCGACCTGTCAAAACAAAACAATGGAGGCGGCCATATTTTTTTTTAAGTGCGGTTGGCATGCCACGCTCGGAAAATTCTGAACTATACGTAAGTGCGATTTTACACACGTGGGTGTGCGTAATGCTGGAAACAGAAAAGTGACCGTTTTTGTTGAAGTCCATGCATTACAGATTGGTCTCCTTATATCTATTCTCCATGAGGAACAGGCTGGATAGGGCTGGTATCTGCACACACGTAACCTATCATTATTTTTGGAGCATTTTTAGCGATTTCTAGCGGAGAAAAAAGAAACTTTTAACGTCGATAAAGTCGAGATGACGTGACTAAGTTCGTTCATGAAATTTTTGTGTAGAATGATTTTCATTTTTTTGCCCTCACTGCGTCCACACAGATTTAGATATCGTATTTAGCATTTCGAAAGTTATACAGAAAGCACTAAGGAACGTTTGTACATATCAAAATGTTCATAATTACGAGGAAAGTTTTCTAGTAAAATACTATAGGAATAGGAAATAAACTTTTAACGTCGATAAAGTAGATGCCTCGATTTTAAAAATGGAGAAACATCTTGGAAATTGATACTCGAAAAACCGTCTAAGGTCATGGACATAGGCAACACGGGACTAGGCATGCCATTGCGGGACTGATGCAATAAGGGGGGAGGTCTGCCATCTTTTGATGTCCCGCGACAAACTTGGCAGCGCCCACATATTTAAATTTTCTTTCCCAGTTTGCCGGCCCAAAACGCTGGTGCGCATAATCAAGTGGCACATCGTGAGATGGCGGCCCTCCCCATTCATGGAATTCTCCACCTTCCCGTGAACTCAACCACGCTCACCCAAATTTAGATAGTATGCCTAGTCCCGTGTTTCCTATGTCCATGTTTTATGTCCCATCTTGAGAAATGTGAATCTTCAGAAAATAATTAAAATTTTCTAATGGTAAAATATTCTTGTGGATTTTTTTGTACTTGTGTAAAATAATTCAAAGTTATTAACAAAACCAATAAAAATAAAATTTCGCCCGTGGGCGAAAGACAAGGCGAGTCCGACGCTCAGACCCGCCGGATGGGTCTCTGTCAACATTAGTTATCAGCTGATCGATTCAAAGTCAAATATTAGAAGTCAAGAATTATGAAAGTTGGTTGGAAAACTCCGAAGAGTACATTTTAGCACATTGCTGGTGTTGGTATGTTTCCAATTTGAAATTTATCTTTTATTTTTAGGACCAAAACAATGAAAATCATTCTACACAAGAATAGTGCTTTTTATTCAAGAGCGGAAGCTTAGGCGCCGCCATGGCACTTAGCGGGCATTTAACAATTGGGACATATTTTTGCTAAAATGCACACTATCGTACCTAATTTTAATGTAAAAGTAAATGGAAATGATGTGCCAGGTGCTGAATTACTGCATAAAAAGTTGAAAAAAAAAAAAAATTTGTCAGTTAAAAAGGTGGTATGTGGAATGCAGATTATGTATAATAATTTTCATAATAAACAAATATAAAAATGGTTGATAAAGCATTTTTAAAGAAATGCAGTTGAAAATGAATTGATGTCTATCATTATAAGTGGGTTGTCAGTTTTGAAATTCACCTAGCTTTCAAATGACTGAAATAAATGCAAGTGCGATTTATTTAGTTTGAACATTTTTCTCTGAAAATTCGTACAATAAAAGAAATATGATTTAAAAATAATGAAAAAATTATTTCTGATAAATACGTGAAACTGAAAGAAATGAAAATATTTTTTATTCATATTTTTATATAGTACTTTTGAAATCAAGGTGACCGCTTGACGGCGGGAAGACAGGAAATTTTTGTAACAGACGACAAATATGTCAGTAAATTTATTTTTTGACTTGGAATTTGAAAAATTTAGAGGAAAAAAAAGTATCCTTGTTTACATCCATTATGCTTGAAAAGTACTTGTCTCTGCGTGCACATAACCTCACCCACATATCACTTTTACTGCATTTCGTGTAATTTTTCATATGCCTTTGAAATGAACTTTCGGGAATGTCACCCTTTCGAAATATTAAACAGGGTTTTGGAAACCTAATAAAATAATAACTACATTCTAAGTAGGACTTGCACCGACTGTCACTTTTGCACTTTCCAAAACAGCACTTCTTGTGCGCACCAAACTTTTTACTTTTTAAGGGATTTTCTCCTGGTATATCACACATTTCTTTCTTGGAAAGTTTTTTAACTTCTAATTGTTCGAAATCGTTTTTTTTTTCGTCAATATTTATTATTCCCACATACGTTTCAGTGAAAAATTGTCCTCAACTCACATGGAAGTGCTATATATTTTTTCACGCTTGTGCAATGTCGGTTTCTCAAATAAAAAGGTGTATTTCATGAACGAACTTAGTCACGCGATCTCGACTTTATTGACATTCAAAGTTTCTTTTTTTCTACTCTAGAAATCGCTAAAAATGCTTCAAAAATAATGATAGGTTACGTGTGTGCAGATACTTATTATTTGTTGATTTGCAACGAATGTGCAAATTTTATTGCTTATATTAATTTTTGTAAATGTTTAGACGATTTAGTTCAAAATTTGTGTTAGTGCTCAATATACGCAAGTCAAAAAATCTGAAATGCATCAAACAAAAATTATCTGCAAAGAGTTATAACTCGAATGGTAATAGCCTATCTTATCAATTTATAAATAAACTTTCTTGAAAATTATAAACAAATTGATGTATAAAAACGTTCTTTAGTGCTTTTTATTTAATATGTGAAATTTTAAACACGATATCTCAATCCGTGTGAACACATTGAACACCAAAAAAATGTTCATAACAGGGGATTAGTTTGGTCACGTGGTCACCGGAGAGCATGCCCTTATTGGTCACTGATTTAGATTTAGAGAGTACATTCAGTTATTCTGAATTACCTTCAAATATCCTGAAGTATCTTTAAGTATCTTTAAGTACGTGGAATATCCTTAAGTAGTTTGAAATATTATAAAGTATCTTAAAATATCAGGAACTACCCGGTAATAAGCGTAGAATAGAGAAAAAGTAATATTTTCATATTTCAGCGCAAAAGTGAAAATTATTCTATTATTTTGAATGCGCGATTTTTCCATCTGTCTAAAATGCCACAATAAGAATAAGATACCTCCTAAACTTATACACTTCTATTTCCATAGCGATCGCCACACATTTTTTCTATTCTCACAAAAAGAACTTGTTTTCAATATATTCAATTCCTTCTAATTGTACCGGTAACGCACCTCACAGAGATATTTTTTATTCCTCAGAAATGGTAATATTTTGATTTTATTTAAGTTCTTCTAATAACTTCACAAAATATGTGTGATACGTTGTTTTAATTCCTTCATGCGGAATAAAAATTCTGAAATTTTAATTCTCACCAATTGCACTCTGCCTCTCTAGAGTTAAAATTATTTAAATTCACACATTTGCATAGATATCTTTGTTGCATTTTTTATGACTTAAAATAAATTATCAAAATATAAATAAATATTAATTTGAAGATTTTTCGCATTTATTTGTTATAAAAAGTTTTAGTAATGAAAAATAGTTTAAATATATGCTTTCGTTAAATCTTACTAAGTCGATTGAGAGGAGTAGGATTTTCACTTTTTCTGTTCCCGTTGGAGGATTTTTAGGCGGAGGAAAAATCGCGTATTCATAGGAATACAAATTCTTAATTTTTCTGAATTCAACACTTGTTGCAACGCTTCTTAGAACTATTTATGTAATTACTATTTACTTTAAACCTCATTTGAATATCAAAAAGTAATAATAATTGCCCTTATCTTTTTGATACATCTTATGTTACACTGGAACGCAGCAGCGATTCAACTATTGCACTCAGATTCAGGACCGTCTTAAGATATTTTGAGGCCTGTGCTTATCCGTCTTAAATACACTATTCTTTCTTATAATTAAAAGTACTTATCAATTTTGTGTTAAGTTCAACAGAAAAATATTGTAAAAATGAGTAAACGTATGTGTTAATTAGAGAATAAAATCTTAATGTAGGACCAGCAGGATTGTTTAATTTATTATTAGACATACATTCTCTGAGAGCGGATTTCTGTACATCATTTGGTTTTGATTTTAGTGTCTTGGCTTGAATGTTTTGTCTATTTTTTCGAATTGAATAGAATGAGCGTTGTAGTTGAATTTTTTATTATGTGGTGAATTTGGTGTTTTCTGTCTTCGTTGGGAATAATGATGGAACTTTGTTCATCGACACTTGAGTGATTATGCGCTCTACTTTTTTAGAAATTAAGGCTTGGTCTTTCTCCGATTTATGCGATGCCACGTCGTACAAAGAATCAACCAAATTTTTTAGTTACATTAATTTGTTAATATTACTAACATGAGCTTCTTGTGATTGAATGGATGTTACAAGAGCATCACATTGCTCATCGAAGTATGAAAAGGAGGATTTCACAGAAATTGATGTTTCACATAAATTTGAAAATTGAATACAGGCATGCACGTGTTTGTCTCACAATTTTTCTCAGGATTTACTTGTACAGTATAAGAACCTCGTCCTTCTGTACTGGCCTTAAGGCACCAAACATCTCTACTGCAAATACCCATATAAGTGCCTGTAAAGGTCCCTAATAGGATTCTATATAAGCATCCTATAAGTGACCTATACAGGATCCTGTATAGGGTTACCTATATAGGTCAGTATAGATGCCACCTATAGGAAATGAAACAGCTTCCTGCATAGGATCCTTTATAGAATCCTAAATGATTCTATGGTAAGGGTATAGGGTCCTTCTTCCTAGGTGAGAATCCATATAAGAACCTATACAGGTTCCTACTACTAGGAAATCGCATAGTCAAAAATAAGTACTGCGCAGCTGTATCTGCTATAGGAAACTACTGCGCAACAGTTCCGGTTTATCATATTCCTATATAGGTCACTAATAGAATTGTATATAGTATCCTATGCAGGAAGCTGTTTTATTTCCTATAGGTGGCTTCTATACTGACCTGTATAGGTGATCTTACATAGGATCCTATATAGGTCACTTATAGGATCCTTGTATAGAATCCTATTAGTGACCTACTCGTATATAGGTATTTGCAATATGGACTCTCAGACACTTTCATTACCATAAATTCTGAAATATCATTTACGCTGCGCCTGTGACTTTTCATTATTGTTTGCATTCTCTTCGTTGGCTTATTTTTCATTATTCATATGATTCTTTCGCACATCATATTTTGACTTAAACGTAGCAGCATATCTATAAATTTATCGACCCTCTTGTTCTGATTAACATTAAAATAATAATACTTAACCTTTTTGTGATGAGCTTCTAGAAACTTGTGAGTGTTTAACCCTAAGCCGAGGCGAAACCAGTAGGCCCACAGTCCGTGATTTCCAGCATAGTACTGACTAAAATACCTTTCAAAATATACAGTTTCAGGATCTGATTCGCACATGTCAAGAAAACCATGTAAAGCGTCAAAGAATTTTGTTATCAATTTCTTCTAAGAGTGTCCTACAATTCTGATAAATTTCTTCTATCCTATTTTTATTTTTAACTTTTAAATGGGTATTTTTAGTCCAGTTTTTGTCCACATGCCAAGTGCAATATCAATTGTGTTTTGGAATATTCATGACTCCAATCATTGTAATATGCTGGAACATCATTCGCCATGAACACATCTGGTTCCACAACTCCAACTACATTTTTTATAGCCTTAAAAAGTAGTATCATGGTCTTACTGTCAACCCTAGTACTGAGGCAGAAGGCTATCGGATATCCGGCTCTAAACTGATCAATTATTAGCATAGTTGTAAGCTGAAAATTATATTGGTTTGTTCCTTATGTACTATCGAGAAGAACTTTATCATTCGCAAATTCAAGTAACACCTCTCTTTGGTATGTAGTCATTACAACTAATACGAAATCTGACTTGCCCAGAATTCTTTCAGGATCTTCCTCGTCTTGTGGCTTAGAATATAGGACACAGCAATCTTTATCATCCATAGCTTGCTGAGCTTTGATCCAGAGATCTGTGCTCTCTGCATCATTTTCCATACACTTGGACTTGGAAAGATAAAGTCTCTGATTATATTGTGTAAATCTTTTTTATTTCTAATGCATGCAGTCTACCGAAATTTCCTAAATGTTTCTCTGGAACGCTTTTTCGAATGTCACTAATAATTCTATCAAATGGTCTCGATACGCTCGCCTAATCTTTTTCTCTCCTCTTTATTAAGTAGAAGATCAGCTACTGATTGCTTGTGCCCGACATGTTTTTTTAAAACTCGACATGGATTTCATTACCTGAATTAGTTATAATAATTCGAGCTGGACAGCGTTTATTTATCTTTGCTTATATCTTCCACGCAGCTCTAACTCGCATAGATTTATTTAACACTCTGGCCTCTCCCGATCGGTTGCAGCGAAAGTACTAGGGAGTCTGATAAGTCCCTGAAAAATGAAACACGGAGACATTTTTTTGGCCAAAGTCGGTTTTATTTTTCAACATACTCATTTGAGTAAAAACGCTTACCGGTGAGCCATCTCTTCAGGTTAGGGAACAAGTAATAGTCGCTGGGGGCCAGGTCTGGTGAATACGGTGGCTGAGGAACCAACTCGAAGCCGATTTCATGCAATTCTGCTTGTGCAACTAAGCATGAATGAACAGGCGCATTGTCGTGATGATAAAGCGGTTTTTTCTTCATCAAATGCGGTCGTTTTTCGCCGATTTCGATTTTCAATCGGTCCAATAATGATGAATAGTATGCTCCGGTTATGGTTTTACCTTTTTCAAGATAGTCCACGAATATTATGCCATGTGCATCCAAAAATACGGAGGCCATAACCTTTCCGACCAATTGTTGCGTTTTTGGACGCTTCGGAGCACTTTGGCCCGGTGGAACCCACTGTTTTGCCTTTTGCGTTGACTCTAGAGTGTAGTAGTGGATCCAGGGTTCATCCATGATTATGAATCGGTGCAAAAACTCGGTCGGCTTACGCGAAAATAATGCCAAATTCTTCTGGGAAGTTGTCACACGGATTCGTTTTTGGTCCACTGTTTTTGGTCCACTGTTTTTGGTCCACTGTTTTCTTGCGAAGATAGTAGTGTTTGATCAAAACTCGAAACTCAGATTTTTCCATATTAAAAACAACTCGGAGGTTAGTTGCTTCTCAGTGCTGTAACTTGTAAATGCGTAAACATAAATGGCTGAAGTTTTGACAGACGTCATTTGAAGGATCAAGCATGACGAAAATGGTTTACATTAGTGAATACTAATGCCATGTCTTAGAATTTTTAGGTACTTGTCAGACTGCCTAGCACAATTTGTTGTTGGTATTGCTCAGCCTCACGAAGTGAGCAACTTGTTTTTATTCATGTTTCCTTTCCAAGAATTGAATTTTGTCAATTATAATTGTTGAAAAATTAAATTTAAAGAATAAACAACTGTAAAAGATATATTTAAAAAAAAATAGAAGTTAAATATTCAGTTAAAAAATAATTTTGGATAAAAAAGAAAAACATTATTCAACCAAATCATTTAATCGGCTAATTTCAAGAAAAACAAAATAACTTTCAGCAAAAAATATAAATTGTCAACTAAATAAAGGATAAATTTAAAAATAAAGGCAAATGAATATTCAAATAAAAACATAATTTTCCATTTAAAAATTTTAAAAATCGACAAATTTGTAACCATTTTCAAACCTTTTGAAACAAAAAAAGGAGTTTTAACGAAATAATTCAATTCTCAACAAAAACAAAATTAATTGTCTACCGAAAAGAAGAATTTTCAAACAAGAATAATTTTCTACAAAAAAGGCGACTTTGCAACTGAATGCAATATTTCTTACCAGAAAGTCTTAATAAATAAGTTTTCAGTTTAAAAGATTAATTAAAAAAAAATTTCATTAAAATAGTTCAATTTTCAACCAAAGAAATGAAGTTTTAACCAAAATATTGCGAGAAAATGTCAAGGAATTCGCCTGATTTTTTCGCTTTTGTTTCTAATGACTTTTTAACAAAATATAACAAGTCAAAGTTCACTGTTACTTTATTAATAATTAATGTATGATGGTGTCATTAATAGAAAATTTGTTCGCAATAAAATTATCCTCGCAGTGAAGTTTGTTACCTTCTTAGCGACTTTTTTTACTGACTTTCTATCTTTTGTAGAGAGGTGGCAATTTGTGAAACCTATAGCATGTCAGTCCATATAACGTTCTATAAACATACAATGTTCCAGAGACGTTTTAAAGACGTGTTACGAACATAAAACATTTTTAAAGCAGTATTTTGTCTGACTTAGGACAGTTTTTAAAACGTTCAAGTAGCGTCACTGGGTAGTCAGATTCTCAAAGGAAAATGTAATATTTGATATCTTAACAGAAAAACGTCCTTTTTTGCCAGTAAATGCCGAGAAACGGCTTTTGTTTATATAATATGTGGAAAAGAGTGGAAAACTTCAGATATTCTACTTCTTCAATTTTATGAACTTCATTCAGATGTTGATAAAGGATGTTGAAATTTCTGAAGAGTTCTGCACACAAAGGACATTCCAAACTGGCAGTAGCCGAACTTATAGATGGTTCCTTAAGATGCACATTCCTCATGTGGCTAAACATGTAGGATTTCGTACAAAATGATTAGTCCCAAATTTGACAGTCTATTTTTTCTTCTTTCTTTAGAGGTGGATAATTTTCAGCAATAAGTACATGATGCCCCATTCGTATGTGATTGTATAGAAATTTCTGATTTGAAGATATTGCATTGCTTCTATAATGAAAAAATGCCAACATAGTATAAATATTCGATATATATTATTATATTATTCATTCTATGTTCGACGTACTCTGGTGTGAATCGGCACCAGCAAAATTTTCAAATTGCTGGCTTTTCCGCGTTCACTTTTCCGAGGTACACCCCCACTACGACAAATATGCGACACTTCTTTGGCATCTATAGTCGTTGAGTATCGTTGCCGATTTCAAAATATAAAACTAGTGAATTTTGCTATTTGGCACTTGGAGTTCTATTGAAAGTAAGTAAATTTAATCTTTTTTACAATAATAATAGATTTTAATATATTTATTGACAGAAAATGCAAAGAAAACTTTTTTTCGCATTCGATAGCCATTGTAAATAAATTTGATTTTTCTGAAATTTGTGCACATTTTCGTAATTCATTTCTAATAATAATTATTTGATAATTTGTGTTTCAGAATGAGTATCAGGGTCTATAACCTCCGAAATGCGAATGATGTAGCAGCGTCCCGGTCGGATTCGGAAGAGGAACATTTTTCCGAGGATAGTGACGATGGAAACATTTTTCTGAAAAATTTGGTGCTTGGCTTGGTGGAACCGCACCTTCGGCGACGATTACAGTTGCCTACATTACGCGCTTCGATCAAAAGAATCATACCCAAAGTTTTAAAGATGAAAGAGCCCGTACTTGCAGAATTAACTGTCATTAGAGAGGGCACACGGACAAAATGCCACATGTGCGAAACCGCTGTTGCTAGTCGAACACGCATGAGGTGCCCGAACTGCATGCGAAGAATGTGTGACGATCACTACGGCTGGGGTCTTCAACGACCCCATGAGGAGCTCAACGTTATTGCAAAGTAAGGGGACCTTTAAGGGTTAAATTCCTTAAATAAAATAATAAAATAGCTAGTTTCATAACTAATAACGGGAAAAAAGGATTGTACTATCGTTTTGCCTTTTCCAAATAAAATTTATTTAAAAAGAAGCAACGGAGTTTTGTAATTATAATTGAAGAGTATTAATATTCTTTATCAGAACACAGATAAACATTTATGAAAGCATTAATACGTTTTTTAATAAGGAAATTCTATAAATATAAACAAAAACATTTGTTTTATCGATGATCATAGAATAATATATTGAAATATATTAAGTGCACGTGCACTGAGTTCTAAGTAACTAAGTATAATCTCTCTCTCCTTGAAATATGTCAGAGATATTTAAAGATAAGTTTACGATACGGACATACGTCGTAATCGCAACACCGTAAAGCTGTAAGGACTTTCTCCAATGTTTTGCCTCGTGGGAAGTTAATATAAAATAAAATAAGGTAAAATATCGAAAAATATCCGTAATTTCGTTCGGATTCCTGGCTTTCTAGATCTATCTAGTTCAATTATCATCTAAACATTTTTGGCTGATTAGCTATTAACTTCTTTTTTACAGCACGTATAAATAAAGTGCGAGAAGTCATCACGCAATCACAATACTAAAAGTTGTAATTTTAACGCATGATGTAGCTTTTCCAGTCCTTGTAAGGACAGAATTCTTTGCTTTCCACAACGATCCGAACGAAGTTATGGGGCATTTGTCGATACTTTTAAATTATTTAGACACTCAAAATCATTTGACTAGAAACTACACTAAAAAAATTAATAAAGAACAATTTTCATTAATAAAGAAATTACATAGAAATAATGGAGTTTTGATGAAACACAATTCTGAAATTTTTCCTGCAATGTTTTTCTATAATTTGCCACACTTAGGTTAGTTTAAACCCAAGGTATTTTGAAGTTTAAAGAATACTGGTAAAATATTGAAAAATGCCCTAAATTTCGTTCGGGTTCCTGGCTTTCTAGGTCTATCTAGTCCAATTATCATCTAAACATTTTTGGCTGATTAGCTATTAACTTTTTTTTAAAAGCACGTATAAATAAACTGCGAAAAGTTATCTTGCAATCACAATACTTAAAGTTATAATTTGTTTTCCACAGCAATCCGAACGAAATTATGAGGCATTTTTTGAATTTTTTGAATAAAAAAATTTTAAATTAAAATTAAAATAAGCAAGTTTATCAATTAATAACACACATTACAATTTATATTAACCTTAAAATGTCCTAAAAATTTTGATCTTTTTTGAAATTCTTATCAACATTTTCAGTGAAAACCGTTACTCTTACTTCGAATTGCACAACAATTTTTTATCTTCTTTAAAGTGTAATGATTTTTTTATCACAAATAACTATTTCCAGTGCAAATGATTAAAATAACCAGAAGTTGTACAAAAGTTCTGAATCTTCTTCAAAATATAATCTAAAAAAATTGAAAATAGCATTTTCTGAGGAAAAACACTGACTCGCTTATTTCTTATTATTTATTGTGTTAAACAAATAATGATTTTATCCTTGCTTTAATAAATAAGATCGTACATTCATGTGTCTAACACTCATAATGGTATAAATGATAAATCATGATTCATGGGTAAAAGATTTGACACAAAGATTTAATTTATTATTTGAAGATTTGAATCTTGCCGCCTTGAGCCATGGTTCGGCCACAGTGCGCCAGGCAGCGCAGAGATTTGCCTTTCTCTCAATTGAAATGAAGGGTCCAGTGTTTAAGAGAGGAGCGAGGCGGTGAGAACCATACTTAACTGGCGTAGAGGCTACCATGTTCAACAACGCTGTTCCTCCAGGGCGAGGCTCTTCCCTTGCACTTTAGTCGACAGCTGAACCTTGCGTATACGAGGTATGTTCAAAAAGTAAGGTGACTTTTCAATTTTCGCGGACTACGAACATTCAAGTTTTAAATGTTTTGTTGTGTTGGTACACTCGTCACGATCATATGTTCACAGTTTTGACTATATAGCTCGTGTTATTTTTCTGGCAGAAGCGTAAAAGGTTAGAAGGGTTTGGTGTGCTCGGCGATTTTCTTCTTTCGAAAAAAATGGAGCAAAGATTTTGCATTAAATTTTGTGTGAAAAATGGAATCTAGTGCTCTAAAACTCTTGAAATGTTGACAGTTGCATACGCTGAATCTACTCTGAGTAAGAAAAATGTGTATAAGTGGTGCAAGCTGTTCCAAGAAGGCCGAGAAGATGTCGAAGACGAACCTTGCCCTGGACGTCCCAGCACGTCAACAACAGATGAAAACGTTCAAGCAGTGGAACAAATGGTGTTGAAAAATCGCCGAATTACCACCAGAGAAGTTCCTGAAGATGTTGGCATATCGGGTGGCTCATGCCATGCTATCTTTTCGGAAGTTTTGGGCATGAGACGTATGTCAGCGAAATTTGTTCCAAGACTGCTTAATTTTTATCAAAAGATTTATCCCATGACCATCGCTCAGGAGATGTTCAATGCAGTCAATAATGATCCTGATTTTCTCAAAAGGGTTATAACTGGGGATGAATCGTGGGTATATGGTTATGATGTCGAAACTAAAGCCCAATCGTCTCAGTGGAAGCTTTCTGAGTCTC
The DNA here is from genome assembly GCF_010883055.1 of Belonocnema kinseyi. NCBI lineage: Eukaryota > Metazoa > Arthropoda > Insecta > Hymenoptera > Cynipidae > Belonocnema > Belonocnema kinseyi. The sequence goes on along the minus strand of NC_046661.1, from coordinate 8,981,443 downwards.
CAAGACCGAAAAAGCACGTCAAGTTCGGTCAAATGTGAAGGTTTTGCTCACTGTCTTCTTTGATTACCGTGGCGTAGTGCATCAGGAATTCTTACCACAAAGTCGTACGGTCAATAAGGAGTATGAACCTTCAAGTTATGCGCCGTTTGCGAGAGGCGATACGCAAAAAACTCCCGGAACTTTGAAAAAACAATTCGTGGCTTTTGCATCACGATAATGCACCTGCATATTCATCGTTGCTTGTGAAAGATTTTCTGACCAAAAAAAGCACCACAGTCATGCCTCAGCCTCCATATTCACCGGATTTGGCCCCCCAGTGACTTTTTTCTTTTCCCAAAACTGAAGAGACCCATGAAAGAACATCGATTTTCAACAATTGAGGAGATAAAAACTGCATCGCTGAAAGAAGTCAAGGCTATACCACAAAATGATTATCAGAAGTGCTTCGATGATTGGAAAAAGCGTGGAACAAGTGTATTATATCTGAGGGGGATTACTTTGAAGGGGACAACATAAATATTGAGGAATAAATGAATATTTTTTGAGAAACCCATAAAGTCACTTTATTTTTTGAACACACCTCGTATACCTAATGTGGATATCTCGGACGTATAATTTTTGTTAGTCGGGACTGCGTACGAGTTGTGTCGGATCAAAAGATATTCATGGGGATTTAAAAATGTCCGCCTCGCAGGATATTCCGACGGGTTATCGCTGGAATAACCCGGGTCATAAATGGGGTTAAATCAAATACCCCGGGATATTCTATTGCTGTAAGGGGTACATAAATCTGTTCCATATAAGATACATATCAGTTTTAAAATTGTTATATAACTGTTATAGAATTGCCCTAAATTTTTCACAACGCAGCGTACCAAAGTTCTACAATTGTTCTAGAAATATTACAGATCGGTTGTCTCACCGTTCTAGATCTGTTACAGATTTGTTATACAACATTTGTAATTAGTTCTAGAATTGTTCTAGAAATGTTACAGATCGGGTTTCACAGCGTTCTAGATCTCATACAGAACTGTCACATAACACTGGTAACAGAGTTCTAGAAATGCTATAGAAATGTTACAGATCGTATGTCACAGCATTATAAAACTGTTACAGAATTATTCTAGCGTATGAGGCATGACATATTTACTAGCATATTTGTAACCTGTTACTAATCTGTTCTGGAACATTTTCTTTTGTGTTCTAGAACAATCAAAAATCTGTTCTGTAACCATGTTTGCTGGGTTGAAAGCCCGAAATTCCCTCTTTGAAAATCTAGTAACTTTGGGGGCATGGGAAAAATACTTAGCATAATTATATTACTTTTATATATCTCTTTTCTTGAAAACAATATTTTAGTTAACAGATCGCGTTCGTTTTGTTAAATTTGATCCAATTGCAAAAAAATTCGATTTTTCAAAAAAAAAAATCATTTTTTTAAAACATACTTCGTTTAAAACAATTTTTTGTAACAAAATGTATTTTTTTGTTAATTTTAATTGCAGCATTGTATTCTATGGAAATTTTCACACAGAAAACATATGTCTTTCGATATGTTTGGAACCTTTCTTCATCTTTAAATCAGCTGCTGAAATCGAGAATTCCCAATTTGCACCTATGTACGTTCCATGGGTGCTGAAATGAAGTGTACGTTGAGAGGGTTAAGACTCGGAACTTTATACCTGCTTTCCGGTTCATTAGCAAATTGTCCTAAGTTCCCTATCATACGGGGCAAGGAGCAGTCTCACAAATTTGAAAATATCGAGTGGTCGAGCTCGGGCTACGGTTGTAGCGCGCGTGCGCATTAGGGTCAACTGCATGGATCCTCCGCATGGCATCTTGTGTGCAATGAGATGTTCCTCCCACAACCACACTTGTACTTCACCTATAACAGTCCTCAGCTGATTTCTAACCAGGGTTGTGCACGTAATATACCTTAGGTAAATTACATGAGGTTTTTGACGTAATTTACGTGCTTATATTACGTCCTCAGTTTTGTACAAAACATAATATAGGTTTTCAAGATGGCATCGACATATTCACAATTCGTTCCATGCCCTTCAAATAACATTGGTAGCGTTATGCGGTATAAAGAAAATTTAAAAAAAGAAAATGGTATTATTTTCAGCAATATTTTTCGAAATGTCATCTCGATTGCTATATTCTTTGCATACATTCCTTTACAAATAGTGATTATAAGCATAAGTTAGTAAATCATCAGTGACGTCAATAATATCAATATTATAATAATCCCTCACAGCAATATGATATCCCGGTGTTATGGTAGGATATCCCAAAACGATCCCCAGCTTGCCCTGGATATACAAATTTCCGCCTTGGGGGATATCCTTTTCTGTCCCTGGTAGGATATTTCATAAATCCTAAATGGGATATCCTCAGGATATCCCAGAATTTAGTGAATACCCTGATCTCGCTTATAAAAAGGATCTAATTACTAAACATAAAGTAAAAATGAATTTACAAATAAATTATCTGTTTTTGATCATCTACAATTCGTACAAAAAATATCTGTTGATAAGAAATATAACGAAGTATATAATAAAATATTACTATTTAGTAAATCACAGATTGAATATAGTTAACCTAAAAATTATGCTAACTATAAAATTCATTAGAAAATAATGTGGTTACTGAGGCACAATGTCCAAATTGTTTCTCGCCAAAATTGCATGTGAAAGAAACACAAACGAACGTACCAAAAGTTTCTTTGCATTCTTTTCTACATATCATTTGAATACTAAGCTTATTTTTTAGGAAAATTATTTTAAATTTAGATAAACAAATGAAAAATATAAAAATGCCCATTAATTCCTTCCGGGCATCTGAATACATAACAACAGGAAAATGACAGGAGAAACGACAGCCAAAAATGACGTTCCCTAATTGGCCATAATTTATAATAATATTGTGCACACGTCATGCACGTCGCACGCATAATGTGGTCAATATAATACAAGTAAATTGAGTATTTTAAAAATAGATTAAAAATAATCACATTTTTATTAAAGGTTAAAATTCAGCGTATTTGAATATTGCAACATATACGTATTGTATGCATTAAAAATGAGATTTGAACCTTATTTTGAAGCACATTTTATTTATTTCAAAGGCATGTGTCAATTGTACAATATTCCGGCCTTATGGGCATTTTTTCGATTATTGAGAGAAACTGCACTGTTACCTCGTTTGTGTATCGTTTATACGCATTTACGCTGAATTTTTACCTTCAATAAAAACGTGATAAATACGAAAGATATTTATTTTCGTTGTTCTTATTGTTAAAAGACTAAATTTACTTGTATAATACTGGCCACATTACGCGTGCGACGTGCATGACGTGTGCACAATATTGTCGTAAATTCTAAGGCACACCTATTTTATGCCCATGCACTGAGTTTCGGGTACTGGGGATGCACGATCTTCTAGACCAACGCTCACGAACCGCAGAGGGTCATCGCGTTGCTCATTAAATTCGACACCTTCTTTACTGCCATCTTCATGCGAACTCCGTTCGTTCTTTTCTTGTCGAGCGGTGGTGGAATCACCGTAACCCTCATCATCACTTACATTGATAGAAGTGTTTCGAGAACTCAGACCACCAGAATTGCTATCGTAATCGGCAATCGTAGGAAAAAATATTTTGCTAAAATATAGGCCAAAATAGGGCAAAAATAGACCGAATCTCATGCATTAAGTCCATTCCTTTCCCTCGTCACTTAGCAAATTCCAGTTGGTGGTTTAAGGGCATGTGATACTTAGAAAATTGTCGATTTTACCAGTTTTAGGTTCTCCCGGCTTTTTTCGAGAATAATAAATATTTTATCTCAAAAATTTGAGAAATGATAACGAACATGATAACGGACGTCCCTATACACTTGTTGTGGATTAATTCAAAAAAGATTTAACTTAGAAAAATATGATTAATTTGCATAGCGCTTAGGAAATAGTATCGATTTTTTCAGTGTTAGATTCTCCGGCTTTATTCCTAGGATCAGAAATATTTTGCCTTCAAAATCCGGGAAATGATAGCCAACATGCTAACGGAGTCCCCGCATAATTTTTTCGTGTTTTTTTTTATCAAAAAATTTTTGATATTGCTAACAACGTGCGTGTATATTTCGACGTTATGTGTGTTAAATTCACCCGAGCGTTACTTCCAAACTAAACAATATTTTTGGACGAAAATTTTGGACTTACAAATAAACATAGTAACTAATCTCCCAGAACTAACTTTGTTTGCAGGCAATCAAAAAAGTTAATTTCAAAAATAATTTCCAGATTATCGGGAAAGCAGAGATGAAAAACGACGTAACCTCAAAATAATGCATATGCATTAAATTTTTATTTGACACAACCAATTTGTCTTATTATTATCCCTCAAAAAAGAGTTCGAAGACGTCCGTTATGATATTTTATAGCATCTCCGAATTCAGTTTTAAAAAAATTTCATTTTTGTGTGTAACGGTTCTTTTCGCCTGCGTATAGTCCCACCAGACGCTTCAGTCTGGCCAGGGTTCAGGAGTTGGAGCAGGTTTTACAAGGAAACGAACAACCGGTTTACAATATAAAAAGATGAGCAATATATTTTCATATAAGAATACATTTCTAATTAAGGTCTAAGTGTGGTTTTGTCGTGTGATTGCGTGCGTATGGTGTGTAGTGTGATCGTGTATGTGTGTGTGTGTGTCGTTGCCATTCTCAAGTGGTTTTTGTGGTGTGGTTTAAACGTGGTTTATGTGAATTTTGGTCATGTTGTAAAATGAGTATCCGAGTTCTGATTTCTAAATGATCCGTATATATAGAGTGATTTTTTTAACTTTAAACTTTTAAATATCTTGAAAAATAGGCACTCTACGAGGGTGGATTGATAAGTTTCCGGCCTGACCAAGAGATGGCGCCACTAGGCCTACCTTGAGGTGGCGTTCTATAGTACCATCCTTAGATAGCTT
>NC_046661.1:8969954-8976373 GCF_010883055.1 Belonocnema kinseyi | reverse complement strand
CTTTTAATTCTCACTCTCTTGTTCTCCTGGTCCCTTTCTACCTCATCTTCCCCAGCCACTCTTTTCCTTTTTTCCTCCCCTTCACTGCTAGTCGCGCTTGCCGTTTTTTGCCATTCGTCCAGACTTCTGTTCGAACCCGCGTTGCCTAGCTTGTTAAGGCGATGGAAATATTGAATAAGTTTGACAGATTTCAACCGATTGGCGTCGTACAACACATTTTGGAAAGGTTATTACAATACAATTTTAACCATGAATCGGTTCACGCCCACCCTGAAAAAAATTGTTCTTGAATCAAGTAAATGTCACTTGATTCAAGTCAATCGCGGGTACGAATCGGGACGGTGGAACATGATTGTGTTCCAAATAAATAAATACTTGCTACCGTATGCTTGGAACAAGTGTACATTTTCTTAATATGAGAAAATGTATTTTTAGATAGAATATCGCATTTCATTATTCTAAAACTTTATTGTGTTACTTCATATAGAGATGTCTTCAAATGCAGAACATAGTTTACTTCCAAAAAATCATTTCTGATACACTTCAATGATATATTTTCTTAATCTAAGAATATGAAGTATCCGAGCAATAGACTGAGTCTCAACTGAGCACTATTTCAAACGAAAAAAAAAATTGTTTTCGAAATTATTGTCATATAATCTTCATTTTTTAAATTATTAAAATACGTAATTCTCGCACACTGTTACTTACAAATATAATCGCACGCTTAAACGCTTTGTAAAATCGCACTCCTCGAGGATTCGAACCCTACCTAAACTACCTAAACTAGTGTTCTAACCGCGCGCTCTACAGACTTCGCAATGGAAGCACTTGGATATCGGTGACAAAATCACGAGTATGAATTTCGAGGCAGTATCTTACGAAATCGTATGGTGAGCCTCAACCATCTTCAAACTAAACGGCGTGGAGCTCAATGTTTATTTTGAGAAATCATCTTTCTGATGATACTTGACAATTTTCGAGAGACTTTAATATATCAATTTTTATTTATAAAAATTTTAGAATTGAATTTTACTTATTTCAAAAAAGGCTCTATGCTTTTATTTTCTCAATATATTTAAAAATGTTATAAAATATCTAAAAGCAATAAACAATAGACAAAAATTCTCCATAAAATGCGCAGTTTTTCTCGTTTTCCTCGAAAAAACTCGAAAATTGCGAATTCGGAAATAAGTAGGTTTCTGCCAGCATTAAAGACAGTTTAGCGAGCACTTGTGAAACATTGAATATTTCTTTGAAATCTCGCTACGTGCTCGCTCAGCACTCTAAAATCATCGGGAAAACTCGGTTTGACAGAGTACGGAGGGAGTCTTAGGATATCGCGAAAGCCTCTTTAATGCTCGCAAAAAGGAAAATTACTTTCCTAGATAACCTAACGATAAAATGTCTTTATTTAGCAATGATTTTTTATATTAGCTTTATCTTTCATTCAATAGTTTACCAATAAACAAGGTATAGTGCGTTAGATCAATCGATATTTAGTGATGAATTAAATTAACAAATCTGCACTATGAAACAGCACTGACAACACAGGCAACTTTATTTTTTCTATTTCCTTCGATTTCAGCACTGCACAATACATATAATTTGTTATCTTTTATTAATTAGTTATTAAATGACGCATTCTTTTTCAAAGTCCAAATAGAAGTACTTTCTAGAGCCAAGCTAGATTTTAGACGGAATTTTTATATTAATGTACTCTACCGAAAAGATTCTTTGAGTATATACTAAAAATTCTTTAGGTCAAAGAATCTCAAAGAAATTCTCCGCAGGCAGTCAGGTAGATATTTTTAAAGGTCCAAGAAGCTCGTTTAAATGGTCTGAACGCTTTAAAATATCCTTTCCGAAATTGAAATAAGAATACGATCATAAATAACAAGCAGAGAGGCTATCTCAATAGAGTAGCCGACACTTAAGGGCCCTTTGTTAAGCTTTCGGATTAAAATTTAGAAGTAGATTTTTTTAAATTTCATAGTTAACAGTCTAAAACATAATAATTCGGGATCTATTGGTTTCAATGACTTCAGATATCTAACTTTTTTTTAATGCTTAAAATTGGAATTAATAGAACGTTTCTCGTAAATGGAATGAGATGCGCCAAAAAAGACAACATTTTTTAATTCAACTAGAAAATTGTATATCAGTATATAAGTTATAATTATAAATAAGTATAATGAGAAAATTCATCAATTAAAAAAAAGTGTTAATAATTTGCAGAGAAATTTAAAAAGGGAGAGCGGATTAGCCACGACCAACTACTGTAAATAACTCTGCCCGCCTGGTACGTGACGAATACAAAAGGAACATTATATTACCGTCGCACCTCTCTTAAAACGACCACTAAAAGGATCTTGAAAAGGACCGAAATCTCTCAAACTATCTCCGAGACTATTTTGTTTCAAATCGACTTTATTTATAGACTCAAATGGGCCAAGCTATTTCGGCGTGAACAGACAGCCAGGAATAATCCAGTACTGGCGCTAGAACAATTCCAGTCTACCAGGAATTATTTCCATACGGGAATCACCAAATTACAGTTTTGTCGATGCTTTGGCCTTCAATCTTAAAAAGTTTGTGCACAAATGTTGGGAAGTACAAAGACCGATAATGCAGCGTGAAGTAAATACATTACCAAGCGTGAAGCGCAGGAACGAAAAGTCGCGCACCCATATATTGCAAAATATTGTAATATTTAAAAATGTCCAAATAATGAAATATATCCTTTGAACCGAAGTCTTGAAATCTGAGCTACTAACTTGCTTTAGAGAAAATTTCAACTAATAAGTAGTTATTTTAATACAAAAATTGAATTTCAACTTAACAAGTACTAAAATAATGAAATACAGCCGATAGTTAGTCAAGATTTTGTAAAAAATTAAATAAGTTTCCCCCTTTAATGTTTGTAAGCGAAAATGAGATCATGATTTTTACATTAATAAGTTGTTCTGGAACCTCCCTCAAGGTAGGTATAGGCGTCATCGACAGTTATTATATGTAAAAAATCAATATATTAGCGGGCGGCCATAAAAATGCATTTAGGTGTCCCATACATTCTTAATAAATAAAAGTGTTATGGATAGCATCGGAAACAAATGAATTAAAAATTTTGTGATGAAATTGATGACAAGAATGTTCTTTTCCCTTTTACTGTTTCAATATGAATAATTTACTATTCATTTTGAACATATTTTCTTTAATAGAATCCAAAACATGCATTAGGGAATTTCATAAGAATAATATGGGTGAAAAGAAATTAGAGGTCACTGTTTACTTTACTGGTAATACTTACAGTATTTCCATTGCAATCTAACATATTTATTTGTTTAAACAATATAAGCTTTTTGAGGCGCCTTGGCATGGCTTAGGGGACGTCAAACAAGGGAGCGCAGCCGGGGTTTTCCGGTTGCGGCCCCATGCCACTCCGCCACTGGTTACGCCACATATCTACCATATTGCGCTCGTCAAGGGATGTTTGGTCAACCTAACCTAGTTTTAATGTTTTGTGAAGTTATCCCGTTTAGAAAATGCCCTAATATTCTCTACTTTAAACAGGGAACTCGTCGGGTGTTATAAAGGGTTATTTGACTAAAAAATGTGATGCAGGCTCTTGTCAGGGGCTGGTAGGGTTACCTCTGTTTGTTTTATAGACAATTATAGGGAAGTTTAGAGAGGTCCTAACTTAGAATTTAAACAGGCACTACTTAAATACGAAAGGTATTTTCCTAAATTTGTCCATATCACGAATAAAATGGAATTTTTAATAAATTATAATCATAGGTGTCTTTATTTATACAGTAAATTCAAACCCTGATGGGTAAACAAGTAGTACTGTGTCCATGCCAATGGACATTTCTATCGATTTATTTTTTTCTCGAGGGGACCTTGTAAAGCCCTCGACAGGTAAAACGTGTTTCAAGAACCTTTTTTCCTAAGTTCGAAAGTATCGGATAAATGCCGTCAAGTATTTATGATATTGTACTCAGCATGACATCGTAGCTATGGGGATTAGGCGTTCGACTTATAAGCTTGCGGTGCGTGCGTTCAATTCTCGGTGCTTGCGGAAATTTTAATAAACTGCCTATCTCTTTAGTTATAAGTAATAAGTCTTCTCTAGTCAAATTCAACAATTAATTAAGTTTTAGAATAACGTGTAAAGTATAGTTAAGAATTTAATGCCAATAAAAATACGAGACAACGGAAGAGTGTTTAACAGAGGCTCCAGAAAGGTGTAAAATGCTTAGATTTAATTTTTGCAAAGAAAATGCATTTTCCATTTGGATTAATATTTTCCTTCAGCGAATAAAAAAATTCTGGTAATAATAGATTATGGCAATGCTAGTTAAACTTTATTACTATTGCAACCATAGAATTACACTTCAGAAACCTGCGAAAAACTTTAATGGTAATGATTAGGAAATCTCGTAAACCATAACACGTCACTACATAACCTACAATCAAATTAGGAATTATTAGGGAAATAGAGCGAATAAAATAGATCTCGAATTTGATAAGAGAGTCTAGGCTAGTGCCTTTTCTACAAAGCGTGACGTTCTTGTCGGGTCCTTTCCAGATTTCCTGTTCAGCACCCCAATAAAGTTAGTTTAAAATAACTAGCTCTCTACCAAAACCGAGTCGTAATTTCCGAACAGGATGTATATCGATGATTAAATTATTATTTTTAGTAAATAGTTTTTTATAAATTTTTTGTACGTTGACGGCTGTAACATAATTAATATGAAAAGAAAAAACACTCTTGGCGTAGGTCGAATACGAGTTAAGAAACATCGTGCAAGACAAGAACTTAATTTATTTTCATTGTGTTAATAAAAATAATTATTTATTTATTTACATTTTCCAAAATTGTACCCGTCCAAGAAGAATTTATAATATATCATCTAATGTAACTATGCATATGCAGTATGCAGCTCGAATAATGGTACATTTATGCCTCTGTCTGTCCTACTGGTGTAGGCAGAAAATTCCATAAGAGTAAAATAAATAGGGAGTACTTATTGTCTAATTTTCCTCTCTCTATCTCTTTTACTCTTATAGAGCTTCTGCCTATACCAATCGGACAGAAAGAGGTATAAATGCAACATAAAGTCAAATTAGATATTCTAAATTGTGACGTCGGTTGTCAGGATGTCTGCACGCTGAGGGCCAAGCAATAATGCCAACTGCATATGATGAAACTTTGTTTCTTCAATTATTAAAAAAATAATATATTTTTCACCTAAGCATACATGGATATCATTTTTTATTTTTCAAAAGCTGTTGAATGACATGATACAATCGATAGACAAAAAATTATACATTTTATTATTTAATTGAATAGTTTTTGAAAATGAAAAATATTGTAGAAATATGTTTAAGAAAAACAACATTTTTTTCCAAGTTATTTAAGATATAAAGTTTCAACCTATGCAATTGGTATTATTTTTCGGCCGTTGGGCCCTAGGCCTGCCTACATCTGGGGTTTCCCCCACCTATCATGAAATACTTCATTTCATGTGTTCCCTGCTGGAAGTAAATGGATAGAGTCTCTATCCGTTTGAATAATTTTCTATCTTTAAGATCTAAATGGAAAGAACCGATGTATCCATCTTGATCCCAGGTCTAATTGAACTGTATTTAAGAAAATAAAAAATTAAACACGTTCGTAATGTTTCGATAGCCTCCGCTGGCCTCAATCTACAATAGTGCCAGACCTAAAATTTAGGAATATACAGGAAACATTGTCGATGTAGACGTATTACTTAATAATTACTTCTCAAGAACGGATATACGTTTTGGCATGTTTTTCAAAATAATAATTACCAAAGAGATCCGAAGCTCTATCGCCCTTATATTTAACCGACTTCAAAAAGAAGGAGGTTCTACCTATGTTCGTCGCGATGTATTTTTTTATGTACGAGTTTTTATTGTACTTGTTCAACGATTCAGTAGCGATTTGAACAATTATTTTTTTCCGTGGTCAGCCATGTCACAATGAAAATGGTGATTTTTTTATTTTTAATATATTCCAGAATCGTAAGCATGCATTATCACTAAGAGTAAAATGAAGAAAAATTGAATTTCGTCGATTACAGCGCTATCTAACGTGGAACAAGAAGAATGCTTCAGACAAATCATATGCATTGTTATCCAAAGAATCCGAATATGCAATAAAAAATAGGGGTTCCCATTTAAGATTTCGAACTTGCCCTCACCCCCATCTCCAGGGGACGGTTTAAGGGAACCGATTATAACATCAGTGTATGTACTCCTTAGAGTGGTTAAACTTTTATTCATCATATTTTTTCATACGAGGGTGGATTGATAAGTTTCCGGCCTGACCAAGAAAAACAACGTTTTTAAGAATTTTTTTTTTTTATTTCTCAACATAATCTCCTCCAAGG
>NC_046661.1:8968005-8969854 GCF_010883055.1 Belonocnema kinseyi | reverse complement strand
GATAAACGTTGGAAGGAGGAGAAAGACAAGGTTTGGGGTAAGCTAGAGAGCATTGAGAATAGACAGAGAGAGGTTGACGAACAGAGATCTAGAGAAATAAAGTAGTTGCAAGAGCGGGTATCCAGTCTAGAAATTAGGAATGAGCATATGGGCGAAAAAACAGAAAATGAGGAAATAGTTCAAGGGAACGAAAAGAACGTCCGAAGTGAGAATGAAAGATTGAAGAAAAGACTCAGTGAGATCGAAAGAAGATTAGAAGGGGAAGAAAGGGCAAAGAGGAAAAATAACATAGTGGTCAAGAGATTAAAAGTGGAGAGTGAAACAGGAGAAGTGGAAATAACAAATCTTTTTCGAGATATTAGAGTGCAGGTAAGGGTAGAGGGAGTCAAGAGAATAGGAGGGTCAGAAGAAGGAAAAGAAGGAATGTTTCAAGTAAAAGTGGGGAATGAGGAGGAGAAAAAGAAAATTATGGAGAGAAAAAAATTATTGAGAGGAAGAAGGGAAAGAATTGAAGAAGATCTGACACGGAGGGAGAGGAAAAGGAGATGGCAAATAGAGCAGAGGGCTTGGGTAGAGAGGAAAACGGGGCATATGGTATGGATAGGGAGAGACAGGTTATGGATAAATGGGGAGGAATGGTGCTGGGATGAAGAATTAGAAGAATTAAGGAAAAAAGGAAAAAGTCTTGAGAAAGGTAGGAGGATGGGAGACGAAAAAGAGGCTGGAAATAAATCAGAGGGGTTTCCAAGCGGCAAAGGGGAAACAAAGTAAAGAGGAAAGAAGAGGGAGGGGAAGAGAGAAACGTGAAAATAGCTTTCAGGAATGTGTGAGGTTTGAAGAACAAGAACAAAGGATTCTGGGAGGAGTTAGAAAAGTGGGATGTGATTATGATGAGTGAAACTTGGGCAGATGAGAAGGACTGGAAGGGAATAAAAAAGATGTTACCGAAAGGTAATGTGTGGACAATGCAAGAAGCAAGAAAGGAACACGTTAAAGGGAGAGGGATGAGCGGCATGGTGTCAGGGGTGAAAAAAGAATTAGCAGTAAAAGGGAGAAAAGATAGGAACATGGAGGAAAAGGATGGAACAATGATAAGAAAAATTATAATTGGGAAAGTCGAAATAGCAGTGGTGTGTGTATACATAAGAAGAGGGGAAGAGGAAGGCTGGAGAGTAATAAGGAGGTGGATGGAGGAAAAGAAGGAAGAATTGGTTTTAATAGGGGGGGACTTAAATGCATGGACTGGCGAACAAGGGGGAGGGTTATGGGATGAAGAAAAGGAAGCATTTATAAGGAACTCCAAACATAGAGAGACGGACAGGGAGGGGAGGAAGTTACTAGACATGACAGGAGAAACAGGATGGTTTATATTCAATGGCAATATGAAAGGAGATGAGGAAGGGGAGATCACGTTCATAGGAAAGGGAGCAACAGTAATAGACTATATCCTGGCTGAAGAAAGAATGCGGCATATGATAGGGAGTATGAAGGTAGGGAATGAGATAGGGTCTGAGCACTTCCCGGTCATAGTTACACTAAGAAGAGGCGTCAGTAAGCGCGGCAGAGGGAGAAAGAAAAAAGGGTGCGAACGAAACACGAAAATGGGAATCTGGGGGGTAGATAAATTAAACGAGTTTAAACAAAAGATGGAAAAGGAGAAGGTTAGGTATGAAAAAGAGGAGGGAATATACTCGTTAGTTGAAAGGTTGAAGGGGTCCATTGAAAAAGTAAAGGATGAGCTGGGCGTTAATGAAGAAAGTGTAGGGGGAAAGAGAGGCTGGTGGGACAAGGAATGCTGGGAGAGTAAAGAGAGAATAAAAGAGTGTGTGAGCAAATGGAGAAGAGGGGA
>NC_046661.1:8962578-8967905 GCF_010883055.1 Belonocnema kinseyi | reverse complement strand
AAGTAATAGTTAAGTTAGACTAAGGATGGAATTGTAAATATATGTACAGGGAGCGGTGGCCCTCAAACCCGTAAAAGGGAGAGATTAAATACATACATACAAGTAAAATATATATTCGGTTCATTTCGAAATCAGACTTCCGATACTCATTTCACAGCATGACAAAAATGCCCATACATAATATAAATAAAAAAGATGTATTTCAAACATTAATAAAATGTTATAACAATAAATTATAGCCTATATTCAATTACATGACCTTCAAGTAAATATTTAATTTCTTATCTTAAATCAAAAAATTAAAATTTAGTGCTTATGTAATTTAACATTGTGAAAAGAATTAATCAACTAATAATAACATAATCTGTTCATAACATAAAAAGAATTACACTACAATTATCATTCAAAAATTAAAATAATTTTCCCTCTACTTTTGATTTAATTTTGTGATATAAATTTTCTATCACTATGTCGATTGATACCCGTTTGACATCAAAGGGGTCCGATTTTCCACAAATCACAGCTCATGTGTTAGTGATTCTCAAACATCTTTTTCCGTGCCAATGTTTTGTTTTGGTTATGTGCACATTGAACACAGAAGTCGCACAATATTGTTTAAAAAAATGTCAAAAGAGGGTTTCGTAAAAGCCAATAGCGAAAATTTACCGAAAATAAATATATTTATGGTATGTATAAAGGGTAGTATGCTTTTCGCTCCCGAGTTTCATAGGTAGGCACCGGCTGAGGGGAGCGAACGTCCCCTTCCACCGCACGGACTGCGAATCTATCCTCTTCTGTTACGCCCTCTCAAGCAATGTCCAACCCTACTTTCTCTCACCCTTCCTAGTTCAGTGATATCTGAAATTGTATTGGAAATAAATTTGTATGCCCAGTGGGCCCAGTGTCAATACTATACAATACTATACTATACAATGTCAAAGTAATTCAAATAAGAATTTTGTCCATATAAATCTTTACTTTTACTTTAGTTACTAGTTTTTAAGAATGGTTACAATTGTCCTTTTTAATTTCTAATTATTAATTATACTTTTACTTTTTGAGTCTGCCATAATAACTCGATACTATTTGAACAAAGGTCAATTAGAATGTTCTTTAGACTGATACATTTTAATTTTTTTTAAAACAAATGAATGCTTGCGTTTCGATTCACAGTTCTGAAATGTATTAAGCAAATAAAAATTGTTATATTTAATCTGGGTTTGAAGTTCAATTTCTTTCAAAATTTTAGTGAAATGGAAAACATTTGGACAATTTCAAAATTTCGAAAACACACGACCGTGTATCTCTAAAGAAAAGGGCGGCGGAGAGAAGGGCGGGGGAGAAAAGGGCTGGACATTGGTGGACTTACTGACGTAGTCCGTGTAGTGGAAGGAGGCGTTGGCTCCCCTCAGCCGGTAGCTGCCTATGAAGGTCGGGAGCGAAACGTCAATCTCCCGTATAAAGAGTTCATGGAAAAAGTACATAATTGTATTGATGTTTACTTAACAATTTGTAAATATGTACGATTTTAAAATATGTTAAAAATTGTACTGACTGTTTTCATTAAATCCAAATATTACAATAGGATAACTTTTTATGTCACATAAAACTTAAGAAATAAAGCTATCAAATCGTAATCGTTAGAATTGACAGCAGACCGCCCGTGGCATAACTTCTTTATCATGAGTTTCGTAAGATTTCATCAAAGCCACATCATCACATTGATAGATAATTATGAGAACCACTGTGTCACGTGACACCCGCGCGCCATCAACTTGAATAAGTCTTTTACCGTCTTTAATTTTTAATATTTTTTTCCGTTGATCGACTCAACGGAAAAAAAATAATATCGCACCTTCGGTTTGGATTAAAATTATGTATTAAATAATTATTTTAACTAAAATTGCGAAACAACCCCATTATTTATCAAGATGGATCTAATAGAGTGTGGTTAGCTTATGAGTTGTTTATGATGAGCAAATTAAGGGGGTCACCCAGTGTGTCCGGTCGAAAAAATCGATTTTTTTGCCTAAATTTATTTCTGTATGTGTAGAATATGCTGGCGAAGTGATATTCCAATATTCAAAGTAATTGGAAAGTTACAGCTGTTAGAACGACTAGGTTTACTTCATTGTTTACGTCGTTCTTGAACTTTCAAACGTGTTTTTCTCCAAACCACGTTTTTCGAATTGGCCGGCATGATATCTCAAAAACGGTTTGAATGATTGCTTTGAAATTTGTAGGATAGATTCAGCACATGTGTACGCATGGCCTGAACTAGGATAATTAGAAAATTCCAAAACGTTTTTTCTTCGTAAGAAAATAATCGAATAAAATCATTAAATTTCCAAAAAAAAAAACTTTAAACCGTGTCAATTACTCAATTTTCAATATTTTTCAAATATCCTAGTTCAGGCCGTGGCCACAGCTTCACAAATTAAAATGCCGTTTGGTTTTCTGGTTTCAAATAAGCCGTTCCCCCGGAATCATGTCGGCCATGGATACACTTTTTTTATATGGGTGTCTTCGGAGTTGCGCCATATGCATTATAATAAAGATTTTGGGTTCAAACTTGCACAATTTACTGTTCAAATGTGAATAAATGTATAGTGAAAAGTTCAAAGTTGTATATTGTTATCGTACGTCAAAAAAAAATTCCCAAAAAACATTTTAAAAACGGGCTGTCACACGGGGTGACCCTCTCAACGTATGAGAAAAAAGTTGTTGAAATAGACTTCGTACATTATTTATTTGCTTCTTAATTAGATAAGTATTTTAAGTTTTTTCAAATTCCACTACTGTTTTATTTAGAGTAAAATTATTTTTTACACATGTTTGTAGAGCATCATTACTCCGCATCCCTGGCAGACCGAAGGAATCGAATGGAGCCTCTAGAAAGTACCCGTAAAGACCCCATTGGGCCCCCATTCGGTTTCTTTTTAAAAAAACTCGAAAAAAACAGCAAAATCAACTTTTTAATTTTTGAAATTCGGATTCTACGTTAAAATTCCCTATAGAAGATCACGGAATAATCGCAATAGTTTTTTCTGCAACGGTAAAAAGTTTAAAAAAATATAAGACGTATAACGCTTGTTGGCTGGTACACTTGAAACGCATTGCCTGTAAGTAGCAGTCAACATGCGTTATACGTCTTATATTTTTTAAAACCTTTTACGCTTGCAAAAAAACTATTGCGATTATTCCGTGACCTTCTATAGAGAATTTTAACGTAGAATCCGAATTTCAACAATTTAGAAGTTTATTTTGCTGTTTTTTCGAGTTATTAAAAAAGGAACCGAATGGGGACCCAATGGGGTCTTTACGGGTACTTCGTAGAGGCTCCATTCAATCCCGTCGGTCCACCAGGGATGCGAGCATTTATGCACGGAGAAAGATAGTTCGAGAAACTTTACCAAATTCAGTTGGGTAAACTCGGGAAATATGGACACTTAGATCAAGTATCATTTCTAGTTCGGCAAAACGAAATTTGGTAATACCTCATTCACAAACATCAAAGTGTTACAAATTAATACAAATTTCTAACGAACTGTACTTTAATTAATCCTGTACTTTTGGCAGTTGACATTTCAATAGACATAATTGTAAAATATATAAAACTTTAGATGAAAATTAATAAAAATTAATAAACAATTGGGTAAAACGCGGTCGAGGATTCGGTAAAAAATATAAGTGGGTTTACAGGAAAATCACGAGAGAATTACTGACGCTCGAGAAACTTTAACTACAAGTTTGATAAACCGTAAGCTTGTGTGAATAAAAAAGAACGTATATGCAATCAACAGCATACAACCTATATATTCACATTAGTCAGTCACAGCCAATCAGAATACAATTTCGTACACATACACATATACAATTTAGCTTAAACAATTACATTAATTACAATACATTACATACGATACACTCGCAACGATTTTAACAATATTAACACTGTTAAAAATCGAAAACGCTGCGACGGGTTTCGAACCACCTAACCGAAGTTTAACACGTTCTTACACTAACGACGTAAGCCTCATACTCTAGGAGCCAGGGGTAGACCTGTATGCCGCCATTGGTCCTGTCGATTTGGATGTTGCATTTTATGTGGAATTTTTCGCTTATTCCGAAAATCGAGGGTGTTTCTTCGAGAAATGGGTCAATTTTGAGATAATCACATTTAAATTTTTCTTAATTAATCAAGTAGCCCGCTTACAATTTTATGACTTTTACTGTTTTTCTTTCGCGGTCGTCTGGTGTATATGTTCACGAACAAAAAGTTCCTAAGCCAGATTTCCATTGCTTTAATTGTTAATGCAGAAGATGAAAAATAAAAAAGAAAATGTCAGAAGAAATGAAATGCCTCAATTTCTACGTAAATATTAATCCAAAGACAAAATGTTTGAAACAAAAGTGCTTGGCCAGACGGAACTTTTTTCAATATGTAAGCTTTCAATAAAAGTGAAAGATTTCGAAAATTCGACGATAATATGGATGACAAAAATCTATACAAGGTATAAAGTGTCGTGTTTCTCGAAAATGATATCATTGATAATTATGAGTGAAATCTTGCAACAAAAATTGGGTTAATAGTATAAAAAGGCACAAAAATATTTGTTTTCTAAAATTACGGAAAAAACAATTATTGTATAAACTAGGGGCAATTATAAATTGAGTCTCGATCTCAGCTTCTAACTGAGGTAGAAAGTTGTAATTAAGCTCAATAATTTCCATACATTTTTATTAATTAAATGGCTGTATTAACAACTTTGTAACATCTATACTTTATTTGTTACAGCACTTTCTTTTTTTAAGTAAAAAGTAAGTAGAATTTATTACAGTATTTCAGCACCCCTTTTGAAAGTAAATGATATGGGAATAAACGGCCCAAAGGTTTTCCCACTGCCAAAGGCGTCGGGGCGTAGAAAAATCATTTCGTGGGCCCCTGCCGTGGCTTGAATGGTTTGTCTACGACTTTACGACCCGACGCCTTTGGCAGTTGAAAACCTTTTGGGTCGTTTATTGCCGTATCATGCAGTTTCAAAAGGGGTGCTCAAATACTGTAATAAATTCTACTTACTTTTTACATAAAAAAAGAAAGCGCTGTAACAAAGAAAGTATAAATGTTACAAAGTTGCTAATATAGCCATTTAATTAATAAAAATTTTTGGAAATTATTGAGCTTAATTACAAATTTCTACCTCAGTTAGAAGCTGAGATCGAGACTCAATTTATAATTGTGGGTCCGGATGCAATAAGGGCACATAAAATTTTTTCGTGCGAAAACGAAGTCCCCTGGAGGCTTTAGAAAAAATTTTCGAATTTTAATT
>NC_046661.1:8950219-8962478 GCF_010883055.1 Belonocnema kinseyi | reverse complement strand
GAAAATTAAAATTCGAAAATTTTTTCTAAAGCCTCCAGGGGACTTCGTTTTCGCACGAAAAAATTTTATGTGCCCTTATTGCATCCGGACCCACAATTGCCCCTAGTATATACAATAATTGTTTTTTCCGTGATTTTAGAAAAAATATTTTTGTGCCTTTTCATACTATTACCCGACTTTTTTGTTGAAAGATTTCACTTATAATTACCAATGATATCATGGAATAAAGTTAATGTATTTAATTATTTGCATTAACTTGGTACATAAATAAATTTGAATGAAGAGCTTTAGATGAATTTATAGTGATCAGTTAAAATAGTAAGTTTTGTAACTTGATATTTTTCAATAAAATTAACTATTTTCGAGAAACACGACACTTTATACCTTACATAGATTTTTGTCATCTATATTATCGTCGAATTTTTGAAATCTTTCACTTTTATTGAAAACTTACATATTAAAAATGTTCTGCCTGGCCATGTAGTAACACTTTTGTTTCAAACATTTTGTCTTCGGATTAATATTTACGTAGAAATTGGTGCATTCCAATTCCTCTGACATTTTCTCTTTGATTGTTCATCTTCTGCATTAACAATTAAAGCAATCGAAATCTGGCATAGGAACTTTTTGTTCGTAAACATATACACCAGACGACTGCGAAAGAAAAATAGTAAAAGTCATAACATTGTAAGCGGGCTACTTGATTAATTTAAAAAAATTTAAATGTGATTATCTCAAAATTGGCCCATTTTTCGAAGAAACACCTCGATTTTCGGAATAAGCAGAATGGCTGGTATTATTCAACTTAAATTTTGATTTTAACATTCAAATTCTAAATCTAAGGAGTAGCTAGGTTCATGGGACTTCGCCGATTCTGCATTTTCTGTAAGATTTTACAGAACCATTTATGTCATTTATGAAGTTTCATTATCACACTCAATACCTAAGATTTTAAAACTATTCGAAATATAAACAACTGTAATTTTTAATTACAAATTTTAATTTCAAAAGGAATAAGTTACGAAAAAGTGATGATCACGAGGAAAACCTCTAACATGACAAAACCTACTAAAATGACAGTACTGAGGCTTACGTCAGGGGTGTCAACTTCGATTCATGGTAATGAACTTTTTAATTTCCTACTTTAATGAGATCTCATTTTATTTATCAATTTTACAAACTGATATTTATCAATAAATACTAAATGACAATAACCCTGGCGGACCGAAGGAACCAAATGGAGCCTCTATAAAGTACCCGTAAGACACCACTGGGCCCCCATTCGGTTCCTTTTTTAAAAAACTCAAAAAAACAGCAAAATCAACTTTTAAATTGTTGAAATTCGGATTCTACGTTAAAATTTGCAATAGAAACTTCCAGAGTAATCGCAATACTTTTTCTTGCAGCGTTAAAAACTTCAAAATAAAGTACCTGTCGTTTACATGGGCCGAAGGCGCCTTCAAGTGTATCTTCTTTTATTATCAGTTAATAAGCGTTTCGTTAGTAACTTTAAGAATTTTTTCTGGATGCTAGCGCCACACAGTGGAAACCTCAGGCAACAACGCTGCGATGCAAGTTAGAAAGAAGTTTATTTTTAAACTTCGCGCGCAACATACTACTTGAGCTATTATGGATGTGCTTGAAGTCACCTTCAGCAGAAGTTAATGACATTTTTTTAGATTTTTAACGCTGCAAAAAAAAGTATTGCGATTACTCCGTGAGTATTGCAAAAAATTCAAAATTTAATGCATTTTGTGCGCCTTGGAAGAAGCAAACGGCCACCATGAGTGTGCCCATGGTGAAAGAAATTTAGGAGAGGTCATTTCCGAATGAAACTAGAGTGTTATTTTTTCGATGATACTTAAAACATCGTAAAAACCCAGGTTCGAGCTCAAGATTTGATTGAGTGCCTATCATGCCTCACTCAACCTTCCCATTGTTAGAGATAAGAACCGGTTGAGAGAAATAAAGAATCATTAAAATATTAAGGAATTTGATTTCAATATTCTGCATTAGATGCATTGGATAACGACGAGACGATTAAAAAAGAAAATCAATTAATCCGTTCAATTTCTGTTGAGAGTTTTCGTAACTTATCCTCTCTTCTCAGATTCTACGACAAAAAATATGGAAGAAAGATGCTGCTTATTCTTGAATCACAAAAATGTGGAATTGCAAGTTATTTCATTTTCAAGATTACACTTGAAGGGTATGCAATTCGCGGCCTTTTCTTCAGAAATCTCTTTTTTATAATTTTCAACCGAAAACACTTACATTTATCATTTGATTTACAATTTAACATATGTTAAATTGTAAATTTATATATTAACAGAACAGACATAACATTAACATAACAGTTTTATTTAGCATAGCAGACTTGGTCGGAAAGACCAAGTCTTTCCGACGAAAGACTTGGTCTTCGGAGATCAACCAGCTTTCAAAACCGCAAACATATAATTGTGTACCGTAGTCGTTATAAGTTTTCCTTCTTGTTAAATTTCTAGTTGTTAGCAATAAATCTTTTAAATGTGTAATTGACAATCTCAATCATTTAATCCATTAATATTACAAAAAACATTGGTCCTTCGAGTCGCGGATATTTTACCAACGGAGTGTAGTGCCGTGTAAAGTATTGCTACCGCCAAGCAACTCACATCAGTGCAGCATAAGAAAAACATAACCAGTGAATCAATCATGAATACCTCAGTTGCAAACAGTTTAGTGAGTGTTAACGAGTGTACAAAGCCATGTGAAGAACAAGACGGACAGAAAACCAGCGAGGGTGAAAACTGACGATTATTTCAAATACAATCTAGATTCGGCCTCAAGAATGTATCCAAGTAAAAGGAAGTCTCAGCATCCAATGGCCCAGTTCTCCAATACTAACCAAATTAAGAAATCATACGCGAACTTCTATAAATCTGTCTGAAAAAAGTCAAATCAGGCAGCAGTATCTATCTATCTCGGCAAATATCTTGGCCTGTAGCAGCGACGAAGAATCTCACCACCTGCATCCCAGGATCAGCAGCTCAAATCAGCATCTGCCAAGGTAAGCTAGTCTATTGAATCACCATTTCCCATGTCTACGTCCATCCCAAGGTTGTCTCAATTTAATTTGGAAAAAATCAACAATAAGCATGGATGAATTGCAAAAGCAAATATCCGAACTAATTAAAGAACGCGGGAAAGTGAAGCGAAAATTAACCTCCTTTGAAAGAGCTTTAAATGATTTCGCGAGTAACCCAGACGCTGATTTTGAACTTTACGATTTTCAAGGCCGATTGGCAAAACATACACCCGTGCTCGACGAGTTTGAAGAAATTCAAGATCAATTAGATTCACTTACCAATGATGAAGAAAGTCAAAAGGCTCACGACGAGGAAAGAGTCTCATTTGAAAATAGGTACTATGTTATAAATGGTAGAGTTAAACAATTAACTAAAGTACATTCACTCGCGAAGGAAGTCGGGAATTCTAAAGGTATACAGTTACAACATGTTAATGTTTCAGAAAATAATTCAGATCCAGAAAATGATCCAAAAAATGCAAACCCAAGTCCCACTAGCAGTTCAATCAATTCTCAGAGCTCAGGGGGATCCGGGAGCTCAAACCACTTTCTTCTCGATCCAAATTTACCGAAACTTGGATTGCCTTCCTTCACAGGCACCTTTGACACATGGCTAAGTTTTCGAGATATTTTTACATCCATGGTTCATGAAAATAATCAAGTTCCACCAATTTTTAAATTTTTATACCACAAAGCATGTGTGAAAGGTGAGGCAGAAGAGGTAATAAATTCGCTCCAATCATCTGACACGAAATATGCGACAGCGTGGAAAGTCTTAACCGAGAGATACGATAACCATACATTCATTGCCGAAAATCATGTCAAGGCAATTTTCGATTCTCCCTCGGTATCTAGGAAATTTTCCGTTCGCGCGTTGCTTGACAAAATCCTCAAGCACACTAGAGCTCTGCGTGCGCTCAACCAACCAGTAGATCAATGGGATTTAGTCCTTATCCACATAATAAAGCTAAAGTTAAATAATTATAATCTTGAAAAATGGGAAGAAGTTACCGGTACTGCCACGGTCCCAACAATGAAACAGATGATAACATTTTTACAGCGTCGCGCGCAAATCGAAATCACACGACCGGCTCAAACATCTATTTCCAACAAATCAAATAATCAAAAAGATAGTCCCGGTTCAGGTCAAGGCTCGCATCCGCGACGCGGTTTTCTCGCCTCAAATCCGTTAAATACAAAAAGTTCAACTCCAAGCTTGTCAGCTGAGCAAAGTGATACTTCAAGTATTACAAGTGTTCAACCACACATTAAATCGTGCGCTATCTGCAAGGGAGACCATGCATTCTATGTGTGCACTCAATTTTTAAAGTTATCCCCTCACGAATGGCTCAATGAAGCAAAAGTTGCATCTCTCTGCATAAATTGCTTGCGCGGTAATCATCGCCTTGAAGACTGTCGCTTACGAGGTTTTCGACAATGTCATAGGCGACACAATTCACTCTTGCATTTTGAGCAACAAAAAAGGGAAGAGCCGAAACAATCAGTCTCAGACGAAGAAGCCGTGGCTACAAGAATTAATACTTCGCGTACTACCTCAGAAGTTTATTTAGGTACAGCTATCGTTGACGTGCGGGATAGTCGAGGTAAATATCAACCCTGCCGTGTTATGTTAGACGGGGGTGCTCAATGTTGTGCAATCACAGATAGTTGCGCTACACGGTTGGGTTTGGCTAAAAAACCCATTGAGATTCCTCTTTTGTCAATAGATGACATGCAAACAAATATCAAATTCGATACAAGTGCGATTATGAAATCTCGATTTAATAGTAAAAAACAAAAACTTGAACTTTTAATTGCAAATATTATCTCAAATTCTATGCCTTCGTTGCCTTTGGAGAGAAGCAATTTTCAAATCCCATCTAACATTGTCCTAGCAGATCCAAATTTTCAAGAATCAGCTCCCATAGATATCCTTATAGAAGCAGAGTTCGCATACTCATTTCCACGCGCCGGCCAACTACCTATTAAGCGTCATTCCGGCGTATTGCAAAAAACCATACTCGGATGGATAGTCGCCGAGCGATTTTTTGATAAAAAATACACGAAAAACGCCCGTCCAACTCAAACAGTTTGTAACTTTGTAAAAAATCAAGATTTACCGATTTTGTAGGAACTTGATGAAGTTCAGTCTGCCTCTACTTTATCTAAGGAAGAGCGCTTTTATCTGATGGATACTATCTCCCTCATCACGCTGTGATCAAAGAGAAAAGCACCACTACAAAACTTCGACCTGTCTTCCACGCGTCCGCAAAGTCCTCGACAGGACTATCTCTTAATGATTGTCTAATGGTTGGTCCAACCATTTAAGATGATTTGTTTTCTATTGTTACTATATTTCGAACCTTTTTGTTTGCGCTTACGGCAAATATTGAGCAAATGTACCGTCAGATTCTAGTAGCCAACGAAGATAGTGCATATCAAAAAATTATTTGGCTTCAAAGTAGGAACGAGCCTATCAAAATATATGCCTGAAATCGAGTGACCTTTAACACCCTGTCGCGTCAGCTGTCTTCAAACGTGACTTTCATGTCGGCGATCTGTTGACTGGGGCTCAAACTCTACAGGAAGCCCTCGATCTTCGAAACAAGTTAATTAAATTACTAAAAAAAGAGGGGATTTAACCTCCGAAAATGGGGATCAAATGACCCGCCTTTGAGTCAGAATTTTTATAACAATTCAGCAAGCGATTACATGTCCCTCGATCCTACCGAGACTGTCAAAACGTTAGGACTATTTTGGGACCCGCGAACAGATTATATTGTTTACACTGTCAATATATCTGATTCCAAACAACCAACAACAAAACGATATATTTTATCACAGACCGCCAAATTATTTGATCCTTTAGGACTGTTGGGACCAGTTGTGGTCTCCGAAAAAATATTTATTCAACAGTTATGGAAAGCCCAAATCGGTTGGGACGACCCAATTCCAATTGAATCACAAAATTTCTGGACAGATTATAAAAATCAATTACCTTTCCTTAATAATATTCGTTTTAGTCGATGTATCGTCATTCAAAATGTTAATGAGACTCAAATCCACGGGTTCTGCGATGCGAGTGAAAGGGCCTATGGTGCCTGTCTATACCTGCGTTCTACAAATGACAGTGGCAAGACACATTGCGCTCTCATATGTGCATAGTCGCGAGTATCTCCTCTGAAACATATAACAATTCCGAGATTAGAATTATACGCAGCAGTTTTATTAATTAATTTGTACAAAGCCACTGTACATTCACTTCAAATGTCTATTGATAAGACATTTTTTTAGTCTGACTCCACTATGGCTCTGGCCTGGATTAACACTGAACCAAACACACTTAAAACATTTGTCGCAAATCGAGTAACTGAAATTCAATCTCTCACACAGCCTCATAAATGGCTACATGTTCCCACTCAGGATAATCCAGCAGATTTGATTTCACGTGGTCAGAGTACGCAAGATTTTTTAGAGTCAAGCCTATGGAAAAATGGTCCATTATGGCTCAGTCAGGACTCTGATATGTGGCCACAATTCCCACTCATCAAAACTGATGTGCTAGAAAAAGGACCCATAAGAACAACGATCGTATCATTGACACTCATAATCTCAAATCCTAAAAAGCAGGCTGAGATTTTTGTAGAGTGTTTAATAGAAAAATATTCCTCCTTACGCACTCTAAAACATGTGATAGCATACTGTCAGCACTTTATTAAAAATACCGATTTAAAAAACAAAAAGCAAAGGTCGTTGAGTCCTCTGTCGAATGAGGAACTCGACGCAGTAATGCTCCTCATTATAAAGATCGTGCAACACAGTTCGTTCTCCAAAGAAATGAGCGCGCTTTTACGCGGAGACATTGTAGACAAAAAAAAGCAGTCTGTTATGTTTAAATCCCTTTTTACATCAGGGAATTATAAGGGTAGGGGGTAGAATCGAACATGCCAACATACCACAAGGTCAAAAGCATCCCATCGTTCTCCCTCATACTCACCATATCACTACGTTAATCATTCGCGAAGAGCATATCAAAAGAAAGCACGCCGGTGTACAAGCAACTCTCTATGGCGTTAGAGAGTCGTTTTGGCCTATTGACAGCCGCAATACCACGCGTCGCATAATTCGACGTTCTGTCCGATGCTTTCGAGTAAAGCCTCGTGGAATTGACTGCATAATGGGAAGTTTGCCTGAAAAACGACTGACATATTCTTGTCTCTTTCTACACGTCGGAGTAGATTACTGCGGTCCTTTTTACATTAAAGAGAAACGGCATCGAAATCGCGGAAGGGAAAAGGTCTACGTTTCCATTTTTGTTTGCTTCACAACAAAGGCCGTTCATTTGGACCTAGTGTACGGGTTAACAACTGAGGCCTTTCTCGATAGTCTCTCGAAATTCTTTTCTCGTCAAGGAAAGGCTATTACAGTCCATTCTGACAATGGAACGAATTTTGTAGGTGCCAACAAGGAGTTGAGAGATCTCTATGAATTTATTCAAAAAACCAAACACGATCCGGATGTTAAAAAATTCCTTTCAAACGAAAGAATGAACTGGAATTTCAATCCTCCAAGTTCACCACACTTTGGCGGCCTCTGGGAAGCGCCCGTCAAATAATTTAAATATCACTTAACGCTTACAGTGGGCGATACTCTGCTCACATTTGAACAGCTAAAAACGTATATTATTGAAATTGAGGCAATCCTGAATGCTCGACCTCTAACTCCAATGTCCTCCGATCCTAACGACCCACTTCCTTTGACACCCAGCCACTTCCTTATCGGTAATTTTTTGACGAGTTTTCCACAGGCAGATATGCGAGACCTGCCAGTCAATCGGTTATCAGCTTGGCAACATGCACAGCAGATGAGGCAGCACTTTTGGTCCATATGGTACAAGGAGTACTTAAATAAGATGATCACACGCAGCAAGTGGAAAAGTTCCACCCATCAAGTCAATATTGAAATTGGAACTCTAGTAGTCAAAAAGGATAACAATCTCCCAGCAATGTGCTAGAAATTAGGTCGCATCGCAGAAGTTCATCCCGGAAAAAATGGACACGTTCGAGTAGTGACCTTGCGAAATTCGACTGGAACTTATAAGCGGTGCATTAGGAAACTGTATCCACTTCCGATCTTATCAAATGACTAATGAAAACCTGATTCAGACGCATGATTAAAAGGGCACTATATTATAATTTATCATTATACTTTGCAGCTTAATTTGATCTAATGTTCGCTTGTTCACTCCGCATTTTATTAGTTTGACCCATCTAATGTGCCTTTATCTAAGTTAAAATGTTGTTTTTTTTCAGCGATGGGTTTAATAATTAGTCTCGAAAAGAAATAGATTTAGTTAGAAATTAGGGAAAATTGATTTCTGTAGCACTAAAGGTCGATTTATAATCATAAATGTCACTATTTGTATATTAAATGTTGACATATAATTCAAGTATGTTAATTCCTTTATCAAATGTTTTCTCGCAATTTAGATGTGCCTATTCTCTTATTAAATGTCTTCAGACCGATATTAAAAGGGCAATTCTACGGTTCTATATTAATGAACGATTAGTTTTAATTCATTATTCTTACGTCAAATATCTTTAGTTCAATTTTGAATTCATTCTTTTCTTTTTGCGAATTTCCGTACTTTTTATCACAATTGAAGACTGATGGTTCAAGGGGGCCAGGATGTTACGTCGTAAAAATTATGTGTTATATTCCATTTCGAATATCTTTATGTGCTTCATAAACTGTACATCTGTTCCTAAAACCATACAGCAATTTGAATGTCCTTCGTCAAGCTGAAGAAAGACCCACGTATAATCTTCTAAGGTAATTGACTAAATTCTAATCGGCTTGGGCACTTTATGGTTATTTCTTCGGAGATCAACCAGCTTTCAAAACCGCAAACATATAATTGTGTACCGTCGTCGTTATAAGTTTTCCTTCTTGTTAAATTTCTAGTTGTTAGGAATAAATCTTTTAAATGTGTAATTGACAATCTCGATAATTTAATCCATCAATATTACAAAAAA
The DNA here is from genome assembly GCF_010883055.1 of Belonocnema kinseyi. Classification (NCBI taxonomy): domain Eukaryota; kingdom Metazoa; phylum Arthropoda; class Insecta; order Hymenoptera; family Cynipidae; genus Belonocnema; species Belonocnema kinseyi. The sequence continues at coordinate 8,953,376 of NC_046661.1, read as the reverse complement.
CAAAACTATTTGGTTGAATGTTGAACTCTTGTTAAAATAAATTCGGCTTTGTGAAGATTCGTCTTTTTGACTTAAAAATATATAAAATTCGTAGGAAATAAAAATGTCGGATAACAAATAAATTTTATTCTTGAAAATTCAGACGTTTGGTTCATAATTGAACTATTTTGGCAGAAAATTCAACTATTTAGTTACAAATAAACCTATTCATTGGAAAATTTAACTACCTGGTAGAAAATTCAACCCTTTTGAAAATAATACGCCTTTTTTCTTCATAGTTTTCACAATTTTGTTGAAAAAGTACACATTTTGGTGCACATTCGTATTTTTTGACATGAAAATTAATCTTCATTACAAAAAATTTACTATTCCATTTTCGGTTGAAAATTTAGCCTTTTTTAGTATAGAAACTTGCACTATTTGTTTTAAAATTGGTCTTTTTGTAATAAAAAAAAAAACCAATCAATCCTAAACAACAGTCAGGGCCGTTGCCAGCCGTAGCCCCTCCCCCCAATTCCGTGAATCCTAACATTTTCCTGTAGATGTGAAAAAAATCTAAACTATAACTACGCCCCTCCCCCGAACCAAATTTCTGGATACGAGCCTGACAACAGCACGTTTCTTGTGAAGCAAGTAGCTATATTTGAAACAAAGATTCAAGAAGAAACGAGAGATAAATTATGAATTTCGAGTTTTCGGTTGAAAATTATGGTAAAGGAATTTGTGAAGAAAAGGCTGCGAATTGCATACTCTTCAAGTGTAATATTGAAAAGGAAATAACGTGCAATTCCACATTTTTCCGATTCAAGAATACGCAGCATCTTTCTTCCATATTTTTTGTCGTAGAATCTGAAAAGAGAGGATAAGTTACTAAAATACTTAACCAACATGCAACTTGATCCTATTTTTCCTGAATGTGTGACAGAATATTTTTTAATAATTACACCACGCGTGCATTAATGATTACTTTTGAAAATCTTTACTGTACTATGGGAAATTTAATCTGCGTTATTAAAGTTTACCGAACTGTCATTTATTCTTTAAAATTTCGCAAGACTCAAATTATTACAATAATGCCAAACATTTTCCTTTTAGTCCATATATCCCAATTATACTTAAAAGTTCGGTAAAGTTTCCTAACCAAATTTTCCCCGTATGTGAAAAAAAAGTTCATTAATATTTCATCTGTATGAATATTTAAGTTCTGAGTAGCAATGATTATTTCTACCTCCCCCCCCCCCCCCCCCCCCCCCCCCCCCCCCCCACCTCTCCCCAATGAAAATGAACATTATGAAAACATTTTAATGATGGATTTTATTCAGGAAAAAGCCCATGATCAATTTGAAAGTTTAAATTAAAAAATTTTACATAAATGAAAAGGAGAACTTCAGGATAAATCATTATTCAGCTTCTTCTGTGGAATTCGCTCTATATCGAATGATAGAAAATGGGATGGACTAGCCTTCCTAAAAAATCGGGATGACTAGCCAAATTGAAGAAAAATATTTTACTACGTATCCCCTTTTCGTGCAACCCTTTTCTTAATAAATAGCGCAAGGAAAGTTTTTCTACTCTGCCAATATGTAATCTGCATATTTCGAAACTGCTCTATACCATGGTGCATATAAGTGAAGTGCGAAGTAGAAATCATTCAATACGAATGCCTTTACTTATATAGATTGTTTTTTTCTTTTCTTAAAATGGTGCGTTATTGGCAGCCTTCTATTTGTCCAAATATGTAAACCGCACAATATACGGTTATGGGACAGGTAGACAATACAGTGTGTTGATTAGCAGATTAGGAGAATTCAGAATATTCAAGAAATTTAAGAAATTTAGAATATTTCAAGAATTAAGAGAATTCCTAAAATCAGAGAATTTCAGGGATTTTCGATCATTTGGGCAATTCAAGATAGTCAGAAACTGTAAAGAATTTCAGAAATTGAAAAAATTAAAAGAATTCAAGAAATTAAGAATATCCAAGGATCTAAGGGAATTCAGAAAAATCAAGGGTTTCTAAGCATTGAAGGAATTGAGAGATTTCCACAAGTTTACAGAATTTATGGAATTCAGAATATTCAGAAAATGTACGGAACCCAGGGAATGCCTAATATTCAAGGAAATCGTTAAATTCAGAATATTCATGAAACTTAGAATATTCACGGAATTGGAGGATTTCAGGGAATTAAAAGAATTTAACGGATTTTGCTCCATTAAAAATTTCAGGAATTCAGATAATTTCGGTAATTTTATAGGATTAAGTGAATTTAAGAAATTCAACTCGGAATTTAGACCCACGTAAAAAGATTTCCCGGAAAATACTCCACGGAAATACTATGGAAATTCCGTTGAATTTCAATAGAAATTCCACTAACCTTCCGCTATCGATACCTCTACCCCTGATCGATTTCAGAAGTGTCGTCGTTATTCCCAAAACAATTCGTTTGCATCAGGTGTAAAAAATACATATTCCTCGAGGAATTTGAGTTCCAAATCAAGATTAACCACACATAACCTACTTTTCTCAGGTCATGTTATTATACAACATTTTCACACATTTTTAAAAATGGTTTAACCACCAATTTCCTTTTTCACTTCTCAAACACTTTTCAAATATTCGAAAACATGACGAGCGCAGGCGCCAAACTATTCTCAAGTAAATGCGTGGATCGAACTTATCACTTTCGGAACACTTTTACGCAAATTCCCTGCAATAATCAGATTGATCAAATAACCTACTCCGCAAATCTCTGTTCCTCTGCTAATATATATCCATCGGACTGCGCCCTGAGATTAAAGTGGTGTTACGACGTGTGAGTTTCAAGAATTAAAACAACGCCGTCTGTCTGTGAGCTTCCGCTAACGCCATCTATGAGTTGGTTTAGAACAACGTTTCTATTTAAGATAATTTAAATATTACATTTTTTAATATTTGAGAATAAAAGTTCTTGAATATATAACTGTCAAAACTAAATATGGAACCGTTTAATTGATCACATTGCACCCTTATTAAATTATCCATTAAAGAAAATGAGAGTTAAAATTAGATGAACTAATACAATTGGTAGAATAAATATATTAAAGAAGTTAATATATTCATTATATTAGAAATAAATGTAATTATGCAATAGCGTAATATTGGATTCTCTCCCCCCCC
>NC_046661.1:8946219-8950119 GCF_010883055.1 Belonocnema kinseyi | reverse complement strand
GGGTTCAAGCCCCCCCCCCCTAAAACTAGGTTTTTTCATTATTCCATTCCCTTTCCCCCACTCTTTGCCTATACATAAAACCGAATCCTCCTTCGAAAACAAATCGAAGCCCCCTCTCCTCGAAAAACTCCTGGCTACGCCGCTGCACATCATCAACCCCTTTTATGGATAACGATGCGATTGGTTATCGCTGTCGACATTTCGCGAGATGAACCCCTCTACATCATCGGTACTTAGATAATAAATATGGGCGCGGAGTTAAAAATGTTAGATTATTCCCATCACTCAAAAGTTTTACATAAAACTCTAATCGGCAAATTTTCTCCGGTTAGTGAAAATTCAAACTCTATTAAATCGATCGCTTACAATATTTCGAGTTCTTAACGGAAAACTTTGATTGATTAATAAACACATATCGGAACCGGAAAATATAGTTTTTGACATAATTGATTATTTTTGAGACCCTTGCTTTCATCCTTTTCAGTGGTACCGGGTCTATCAAGAACTACATTACGTAGTAATTATTGTGTACTCTTTAAACGAAATAATTCAACATACTTTTTCTCGAAAAAATTTAATGCAAAATTCAGATTCTGGATCAGACGAAAATTTCAGTTAAACTAAATTCAAATTTCAATCAAGATTATTAATCGAATTAATCTGACGTGAGCGCGAAATCTAAAAATAACTGTTGCGACGACGCCTAAATTAATTGTGAACGATTGCTAATGATAAGCATCTGACCATTAGATATTTACTCGTCGAATAATCGTTGGGCTGAGGAGAATCATCTGTAATAAAGGAAGGGGCGGGCGTAACAGTGGTTAAGGAAACGACATGAATCGAGCAGCAAGGCGACTCAAAGCTGTTTGGTGCTGATCGCTCAGTTATAATTGATAGCACTATTAAGCATGCACTGTCGGTAAAAGTTGCACTCTTCTTGGCGGAAATTTTAAATTAGAATACAAATACGACTTGTGTTCTATATTTTTCTAATTGTTTATTGACATGTCTTACTTGGTTTCGGAATAGGAAAACTGTGGAAAGTGATAAGAGGATGCCGCCGTGAACTCGCTGATAATAACACAGCCACACAAAAAAAAGTGTGCGGATCTGGTAACAAGACACACGTATTCCTATGGATTTTGGGGCGCTGAATTCAAATTCGGTATCAAAAATCACCCATCACGTCATGGTTGAGACATAACCTCAAAAAATGACGAAAAATCATGCACTGAGGCAAATAAATTTCAAAATAATGCCAGTGATGCAAATTTTCATTTCAAAAACATGTCCACAACTGTGAAGGATCAACCCTTGCCTGATATCAACTTATTTAACATGACTTTACCCAACAGAACCTGACCTCACTTAACCTGAATTAACAAAAATTTATTGAACTACACGTAAAGCTCTGGAAGCATATTTTCCCAGTAGCAAATGTGCTACATCGAATGAGTCAACTCGAGACTAAGCTAGAAATATATCTAACCCAGCCTAACCTAACCTTACCTCAGGAAACACAATTAAACTGATTGCGTTGTCCCGTTGAGTTTGCGGTACCGTTTGAATCAGCTTGGGCTTAACCTGCAAAGAGGTCAAACCTATCCTAACCTAAAAAAACCTGACCTAACCTAACCTAACTTCACATTACACAATTAACCTCATTGTGCTGTCCCGTTGTGTTTGCGGTACCGTTTCATTCAGCTTCGGCTTAACCTACATAGAGGTTTAACCTATCCTAACCTAACAAAACCTGATCCAACCTAACCCAGCCGAATGAAATTCAACCACACGTGTAGCTATGTGATCGTACGGTTCTCAGTCTTAAATGTGTGCTATATTCAATAGGTTAACTCGATCTTAACCTACAAATGAATCTAACTTAACAGAACCTAACGAAATTTTGCTTAACTCTACACAACTTAACTTAAGTTTTCCCGTTGTAATACAATAAAATTCATTTCATTGTACTACAGGTGGTTAAAAATTTTAACGCACATTACTCATTTGAAGAAACTTAGAACTACAAATAGAATTGTTCGCAACAATATTTTCGCAATCTGGACTTTTTTTGTTACCGAGGAAATTTGCGTTTCCTGCTTTAAAACTTTCCCAAGCGTCCATTTCAATTTTCGTCATGCGGCTGACGAAATTAGTATCTCTTGTCAATATTCGAGTGTGTGGTCCATTAAAGACTCCTTCTTTCATATTAGCGTCTGAAACATTAGGGAACTTAAGGGATATATACTTATAGCATTGTCCATCTTTGTCTAACGCCTTGACAAATTGCTTCATGAGCCCAAGCTTTATGTGGAGGGGTGCTAGTAAAATTTTTTCTGGATCAACGAGGCTTTGGTTGATGATATTATGAGAACCAGGTTTGAATGAATCTCTTAAGAGCCAATGTTTTTTGTTGTAATGATTGGCTTGATCTCTGCTATTCCACAGGCATATAAAGCATGGCTCTCTCGTGAAACCCGATTGTTGGCCTAACGTCATTGTTATGATTTTGAGATCACCACATATTTGCTATTCGTGATTCTTGTAATTAACTTTTTCAAAAAGCATTTTAACATTGTCATATTCTTCTTTGATGACCGTTGAGTGAGCTATAGGGATAGGAGCGCAAGTATTCGTGTTATGCAGTAAAACAGCCTTAGTGCTGCGTTTTGACGAATCAATGAAAAGTCGCCATTCTTCGTCTCTGTACACATTTTTTTCAAGTGGTTCATTAGTCCGTTAACGTCAGTGCCGTACACTAAAGACGTCTCTTCGTATTTAACGAAAAACTTTCTGAATTCTTTGTCCCTGTCGCGATAGAATCAAACTTTTGTCTTTGGCTCTAGAACATTTCTTCTTTTTGGAAATGAAGCGGCAAATTCAGCGCCGTCTTTCGGTAATCCAAGATCTCTAATAAAATCATTCAGTTCTAGTCGCGACACTAATATTGAAACCTTTAATTTCATTTTATGCACGCCATAATCGTCATCTTTTTCATCATTTTCATCGGAATCATCAGAACTATTTTCTGTTCGATCACTGGTATCACTACCGTTTCCATGACGTTGCCTTTCAACTTCCATTCTATCATCTTCTAAAGCGCTTAAATCAGTCTGGCGTGCATTTTTATTGATTTCAATTGCTCTTGTGACTGTGCACACATTAATGTACGAAATGTTATTTTTATTTTTGACGTTGAACCCTTTGACGGAATTCATGTAAAAGTAGCAGTCCTGACAGAATGAATCTAAGCTATTCTTGCAGGCATGCGATTGAGAAATGCTCGCGGTTTTTTTCCTTGTAGCATGAGACTCTACACCAACCAAGTGATCCATTGATGAAGAGCTACGGTTGCATGGTGACGACGTCGGAGAGCTCGCTTTCCCACCCTGACCAGACGCCGATACTGGGGGTTTTCCTTGCATCGTAATACACTTTTTACCTGTGTCTGCCATGAAGGCATGAACGCCGTTTACCTAGGCACTCAGCCAATGTGGATCCGTTGCCCACCGTCACCACGTGGAGGTGCCCTGGTTACAGACACAGGCGAATAATTATAGCAACAAGCGATTATGAAACTCCAGACATTTACTGCTATTAATGTCAAAATATGAAAGGACGCAAAAACAGGGCTGCCAGCGTAATCGGTTAGGCTAGGTCAGGTTTTTTTAGGTTAGGATAGGTTTGACCTATTTGCAGGTTAAACCCAAGCTGATTGAAACGGTCCCGCAAACTCAACGGGACAACACAATCAGATTAATTGTGTTTCCTGAGGTTAGGTTAGGTTAGGCTAGGCTAGGTTAGATTTATTTCTAGGATAGGCTCGAGTTGACCCATTCGATGTAGCACACATTTGCTACTGGGAAAATATGCTTCCAGAGCTTTACGTGTAGTTCA
>NC_046661.1:8944451-8946119 GCF_010883055.1 Belonocnema kinseyi | reverse complement strand
CCATGACGTGATGGGTGATTTTTGATACCGAATTTGAATTCAGCGCCCCAAAATCCATAGGAATACTTGTGTCTTGTTACCAGATCCGCACACTTTTTTTTGAGTGGCTGTGTATGTAATTGATAATAATTTTTAATTAAAAAAAAAATTTATTGAAATATTTACGTATCTTGTTATGCTCTAACGTACAAAATACATATGAAAATAACGCAATACGCAGAATCTTATAAATAAGGTAAGTATTGTACAACCTATTCTGTCTTCATAGAGCACTAATATTAATCGCATAAATTTCTTATTGAAAATAATATCTGCAGATTTTTGCACACATTTAAAAATCATCGTCCTTTAAATATCGAGATATAGAATAGAAATTATTCTACACAGCACACGTTCAATTTAGTAACAAATTTTTGCAGGAATAATTCGCAACAAGTAATTACATTACCGGCGCTTACTTTTTACAAACTATTGTCCACGCTCTTCTTCGCAAAGATTCATTATTCTTAGATATCGAGATAGTGCACTCGGAGAGATTCAATGTTTTTCCTGTAAAAATTGGTTACTAAATTCAACGTCTGCTGTGTAGAATAATTTCCATTGAATATCTCGATATTTAAAGAACGATGATTTTTTAATGTGTGCAAGAATATGCAGATATTTTTATTGTAAATTCGAAATAAATGCGATTAATACTACACTCAAAACAAATTCTGGTTGAAACAACCAGAATTCTGGTTAATTCAACTAGAATAGATTTTTAAATATGCCCTTACTATAAATTCTGGTTAAAAGTATCAGAAGTTTCTTGTTGATACTTTTATGGTTAATCTTACAAGAAATTCAGATAAATGTAACTAGATGTTCTAGGAAAGTTAACCAGAAATCTTTACCCGACAGTTTTCTCGTAGCTGAAGAATACGGCGTTCTCGTCAGAATTAGCAGATGTTCTTGTAAACTTAACCAGATGTTCTGATAAACTTAACCAGATATTCTGGTAGATGTTGATTTTCGACTATTGAATTTCGATATTCTTCTACCTTCATGGAGATTTCCTAACCCCCTCTGAAATTAAAAGGACTATATGTTACATTTCCCCCCCAAAAATAATCCGACAAATGTTTTCGACCACAAAGTGCAGCAACTATGTTCCGCTTCGCTATAATGTCGCCTCCCTATAATCGATAGGTGAATATAATGTAGTAGTAAATGGCGATAGATACAATGCTCGAAGCCAAAGTAGCGTATTGTTGATAAGTTCTGTTTCTGAAACTATTCGTTAAAACTATTTTGTTCGTGATTTTACATCATATACATGTAGATCACTTGGTCAACGTTCGCGTTCTCGAAGATTCACTTTATCTATTTATTTTTATAATGTTAATATTTTAGAGAATACTTTTCAAAGACACCCAAAAAATCTGTGCCTGGTTTGGAAATATACCTGTAGCACTGATGTTTAGACAGATAACGCGCAATTTCTTCTTATAACACAGCTACGTCTACGTTTTTCTATAATTATTTATACTTATATAAGTAAAAAAAAAATAGCTTGGCCAATTTGAGTCTATAAACAAAGTCGATTTGAAACAAAATAGTCTCGGAGATAGTTTGAGAGATTTGGGTCCTTTTCAAGATCCTTTTAGTGGACGTTTTAAGAGTGGTGCG
>NC_046661.1:8931099-8944351 GCF_010883055.1 Belonocnema kinseyi | reverse complement strand
GATATACAATTTTCTAGTTGAATTCAAAAATGTTGTCTTTTTTGGCGTATCTCATTCCATTTACGAGAAACGTTCTATTAATTCCAATTTTAAGCATTAAAACAAAGTTAGATATCTGAAGTCATCGAAACCCGTAGATTCCGAATTATTATGTTTTAGGCTGTTAACTATGAAATTAAAAAAAATCGACTTCTAAATTTTAATCCGAAAGCTTAACAAAGGACCCTTGAGTGTCGGCTACTCTATTGAGATAGCCTCTCTGCTTGTTATTCATGATCGTATTTTTATTTCAATTTCGGAAAGGATATTTTAAAGCCTTCAGACCATTTAAACGAGCTTCCTGGACCTTTAAAAATATCTACCTGAGTGCCTGCGGAGAATTTCTTTGAGATTCTTTGACCTAAAGAATTTTTAGTATATACTCAAAGATTCTTTTCAGTAGGGTTCTGTTGCCGGAAATATAACCAGAACAGTTTTAACCAGAAAAAATCAATCAGACTTCATTAAATAGAATTATCTAGTCATATTAACCATAATTTCGGATTAAAATAACTAGACATTTTTTAACGAGACGCGTCTCGTAACTCTAACTAGAACTTTTTTTTGAGTGTAGTGTTCGATAAAGCCAGAACCAGTTGTACAATACTCACCTTATTTATACGATTCTACACAATGCGCAATTTTCATATGTGTACTGTGGACTCTGTGGGGGTGCGCAATTCAAACTTTTCATTGCTCACTATCTCAGTACCCACGCGTTACACATATACTGCACCGTGACCAAGGCCCTCGACTTTTCTATGCGTACTCCATCGAAAACAACGAGACGGGAAGAGGGTCAAAGAGCATGTAATTCAAAATCTTTCAAAACCGATTTTTTAAAATAATTTGTTTAAAGTTTTTTTTTAAGTGAAATTGGAAAAATGTATTGAAGTACAGTTCAATCGAACTCCTTATTGAAAATGTGTGTTTTTTGTTTGTTTCAAATTCAAGTACATATTTGTTAAAATAGCTGGTTTTTGTTAGAAAATAAAGCTTATATGAAAATTACTTTTTTGTATTGAAAATTCAAATATTTGGTTAAAAATTAATTTTTTATTTAAAATTTTTGATTGAAAATTGAAATATTTACCAAGAAACTTTTTTGGTTGAAAATAACTATTCTATTTTTTTATTGTTTTAAGATTAATCTTCATATTTGAGAATTCTTTTTTTATACAATATTTATTTTTCAACGCCCAAATTTTTCTTAAAATTTCTAAGTCTTAAAAAATTAAAAAAGTGCCGAAGATTTTAAAATTTTCTCGAACAATTTATTTGTCAAAACAAAAAATCCTTCTAAATTTTCATATGAATCTGAAGAATATTCTTTGATTACCTAATTTTTAATTTTTATATACAATATTTGCTAAATTCATGTAATTCGATATAATATTTTATATATTTCAGACAGTTTAAAAATATTAAATTAGAAAAGTCCGCAATAATAAAATTCGTGATAGTTTCTGAAGCTATTGAATTTAAAACCTCACAAATATAGATATTTAAAAAGTTTGTAAGTATTAAAAAAATTAATTTTAATGAATACAATTTTTTTAATGGAATTTTATTGCATTTAAAATTTTACAATAAGTTTATATTTTGAGACATTAATTTTGATAAAATATGTATGAAGATTAAAAAAATTTTAGAAGAAAAATCGGAAGTATTCTAAGAAAACTTCATAAAAGTTTTCCAAATGTGAAAAAATGTTTAAAATCACTTTTAAAAACAAATAATTAAAAAACTTAACGAATAAAGAATTTTAATTTCAAAGATAAATACCTTGCTGATCAGTTTAAAATACAATCAGAAGCTTTAAAAGTTTTAAGAATAAATTACAAATTGAATGGTTTGGAAATTTGTAAAAAAATTGTATTTTGACAAATTAATTCTTTGAGAATATTATAAAAGATCAAAAGTTTTTTTAATCTTAAATATATTAAGGGCACTTTTAGAATTTTTTTAATTTAATAACAAAATTGAAGAAAAATGTTACTCATTTCTAAAAATAATCAGATGGTTTAAGAGTTTTTAAATGATTTAAGAATAATTTGAAATTTCATTGGATTTAAAATTGTAAAATGAGTTTATATTTTGAGAAATTAATTCTTATAAAATATGTGTACAGATTTAAAAAGTTTTAGAAGAAAAATGTGAAGTATTCTGAGAAGACTTCTTGAAAGTTTTGCAAATTTGAAAGAAATGTTTTAAAAATTTGACACATTTAAAAAAATAAATACATGGGTAATCAGTTTTGAAAAAAAATAATTAAAAAATTTAACGTATGAAAAATCTGAAATGTTTTTTTATGTAGAAAGATTAGTTGTTGGAGATCATTTCAAAATATTTGGAAAAGAAAAATCTGAAGTATTCAAAGGAAACTTCTTAAAAGTTTTTAAAATGTGAAGAAAATGTTAAAAATCGCTTTTAAAAATGAATAATTTAAAGATTCAACGGATAAAAAATGTAAATTTCAAATGGCTAATCAGTTTTGAAAATACATTATTTAAAAATTTAACGCATGAAAAATGTAAAATGTTTTTTTATGTAGAAACATTAATTGATGGAGAATATTTAAAAAGATTTCAACAATTTAAAAAAATATATATTCAGGAAACTCATTTTAAAATAAAAAGATGATCAGATGTGTTAATAGTTTTGAACAAATTAAAGAATAATAAAATTTAAAAATCCAACCGATAAAAAATGGTAAATAATGATATTTGGAAACACTATTTTCAAGAGATTATTTTTAAAGATTAAAACATTTGTTAAAGATAAATTCAAATTATTTTAAGGACTCTTCTTTAAATTTTTTAAAGTAAAAGAAATATAGGCAAAACTTTATTTATTGTAAATGATAATCTGATGGTTTAAATTTTTTAAAAAGATTAAATTATAATTTAAAAATTAAATGGATTAAATGTATAAAATAATTTATAATTGGGTACAAAAAAGTTTAAAGAATATAACAAAACATTAATAATTTGAAAATTGAATGGTTTGGAAATTTAAAAATAATTTTGTGTTGAGAAGTTTTAAAAAAACTTAAATATTTTAAGGACACTTTAAAATTTTTCAAATTTTAATAACAAAATTTTGAAAAATTTGACTTATTTTCAAATATAATCAGATGGTTTAAAAGTTTTTGAATCAATTTAGAATAATTTAAAATTTGATTGGATGTACAATTTTACAAATTATTTTATATTTTGAGAAATTAGTTCTTGTAAAATATGTCTAAAGATTTAAAAAAATTTAGAAGAAAAATCCGAAATATTTTGAGACAACTTCTTAAAAGTTTTCAAAACCTGAAAATTAAAAACACACACATACCCACATCCACGCAATCCACTCATACACACACACTCCCACGCACTCTTCCTTCAGCTTTTTTTCAATCACTGACATTCACATTTACCGTACTTTTTCTCGCGAAACTTAATAATTAATGTGATTATCGCACAAAATACTTCTGACGATTGTGGGTCAAGCAAAAAATGCTTTATAGTCTGTCAGAAGAACTGCTCGCGAAATTCACACGATACTTAAAGAGCTTAATTTAAATTACGCTTTAAGGTCCGAAATTGCCAGAGAATATCTCAAATACAAATTTAAAGACCGTCTTGCCTTAACAACGTGAGAAGTCAAAGTGTAATTTTGTTTTGAATTCACCTAATTTGTTGAAATGATATTGGTAGGGCGGAGGGGAATCTTCGATTCTTGCAGAATCTTAGCACCTCTAGTTCGCAGAACCGTCGGAGAGCTTCCGAGAAATGTATTTCCCCGCAATGCAAATGCAATATAAATAGATGAGTAGCTCTTTAAAACTGCTTTCTTGAACACTTATTACATAATCTAATTAAATTGTATTTAGTTAAACTTGACATAAATAAATAAATTGATTAAAATAAATTTAATAAAAAAGTATATAATTTTATTTTAACTTTTAATACTTTTCACATTTCCTAATTTAGTATATCTACTGATAACTGAGTTATTATCTTTGGCTTATAAAAATAGAAAAAAACTTTTAAAAAATCTGGACGATTAATTTTAGCTTCAGTTTAGAGTTAAAAAATGACGTTTTTTTTGCAATTACAATAATTTTTAATACAAAATACAAATGTGGAATAACTATTTGCTTGTTACAAAGGTAAAACCACATTCCAAGATTTGACAAGAAGGAATCACGGCTTATCAGTTTCTTTTTAAAGTTATATAAATATAATTTTCGTAAGATTCCGGAGAAATTTTCAAAAACATTTTTGAAGATTTCACATATGCCGAAAAATATGCAGACAATTTTTATGCTTTTATTTTTATTTTGCAGGATACACAAAATATTAGGAAAAATTAGAATCAGCTTAAAAGATATTTAAGAATTTTAGAAGATTTGAAGAAATCATTTTTTAAATAAATTTTAGAAAATCTATTCTTGTTTTTAAATATTGTTAATCTCTTCAAAAATTCCGAAATTTGCAAATAATTTTAATCATAAAAAAAAAATTACATTTTTACAATGACCTTCAAAACTTAAAGATTTTTAGAAACTTTCAGAGGAATCTTAACAACAAAATTTTACCCTTTCAAAATTCTTAAATAGCTTCTGCCATTTTTTTCGAAATACTCAACATTTTATAAAATTGCGTCAAAGTTTGAAAAAGGTTACAAATTTTATTCTGCGATAGCAAAATTTGAAAAACAGAGTTATTTCCTACAATATTCACTCAAAAATATGTCTAGTTAAATCAAATAGAATTCTGGTTAAATATGGCCTTACTATTTTTCTGGTTAATTTAAATAGGATTCTGGTTACTTTAACAAGAAAAAATAGTTAACAGCCTAAAACATAATAATTCGGAATCTACGGGTTTCGATGACTTCAGATATCTAACTTTTTTTTTTAATGCTTAAAATTGGAATTAATAGAACGTTTCTCGTAAATGGAATGAGATACGCCAAAAAAGACAACATTTTTTAATTCAACTAGAAAATTGTATATCAGTATATAAGTTATAATTATAAATAAGTATAATGAGAAAATTCATCAATTAAAAAAAAGTGTTAATAATTTGAAGAGAAATTTAAGAAGGGAGAGCGGATTAGCCACGACCAACTACTGTAAATAACTCTGCCCGCCCGGTAGGTGACGAATACAAAAGGAACATTATATTACCGTCACACCACTCTTAAAACGACCACTAAAAGGATCTTGAAAAGGACCCTAATCTCTCAAAATATCTCCGGGACTATTTTGTTTTAAATCGACTTTGTTTATAGACTCAAATGGGCGAAGCTATTTCGCTAAAGAAAACTCAGAAATTTCTTTCGGTAGGGTGTAACTTTGTCTATTAAATCATTAATATCCATGGGCGAACTGGGACTATTCCCCTGTTAATAACAGTTAATATGCATAAATATATTAAACTTAATGCATTATTTTTTAACGCAAAAAGTGAAAAATTCCTTGGAACATTTTTAAATACTCTCAAATATTGAAATTCCTTCGAAATATTTTGACACACCTTGAACTTTTTTTCAAAGATTTTTAAAGTACTTTTGAACTGTTTTGAATAACCATACTAAAATTTTTTTAGTTCTTTAAAATTGATTAAAATAATAAAAATAAGTTGAAAATTCCTTGACATCTTTTAAAACATCCTGAAATATTTAAAATCTTTTGAGATCTTTTGAAATCTCTTGGAATTTTGTAAAGCTCTTGAAAATATATTGAAAATTTTTAAATACCATGAAATATATCTAATCCTTTAAAATCTCCTATTAAATTACTGTAATCAATTGAAAATTCCCTGGAATCTTTTAAAATTCTCTCAAATTTGTCAAATCCTTTAAAATCTTTTGAAATAACTCGCATTTTTTTTTAAAGATTTCTAAAGTACTTTTGAATTTTTTTAAATAACCCTTCTAAAATCTTTTGGAATCTCTTGAAATTTTGTAAAGCTTCAGATGGAAATTTAAAAAAAGAGAAAAGTTCCAAAACGTTAAATATTGAAATGTTTGCAGATTAGAGTTTTGAAAATGGGATGAATAAAAATTCAAAGTTTTCCAAACCTAATTTTCAAACATTTTTAACTATTCAATAAGAATAATTTTTAACCTGATAGGATTCAAATCTTCCAATTTCGAATGGTAAAATTGAAAGTTTATTCCTTAAAAATTAATAATCATGGATTAATTGAAAGCGTTCTAAATGTAAACTTACGTTTTTCAATTAGGCAATCTCTAAATGAAATTAGTTCAGACCTAAATTTAGAAAAAGGCAAAATTTCAAAATGTTAAAAATTTTAATGTTTGTAGATTAGTTAAAGTATTAAATTAAAGTGTTAATAGAAATTACTCGAGTTAAAGTTTAACTATTTCTAAAATGATTTTTGTATATAATTATAATATATATATATATATATATATTTAAACATACTTTTAAATTTTGAGCTCTTTCAATATATTTATGATTAATAATTTTTTGTAAATAAACTTTTAAGTTTACAATTCAATTTTTGAAGACTTCAATTCTCAATTTCAATCTGAATCTTTTAACAATTTAAAGAGATTTCAAAAGATTTTTAAGGATTTTAAATATTTGAGGATGTTTATAAAGATGTCAGACAATTTTCCATTCATTTTTATAATTTAAAGGAATTTCTAAGAATTTTAACAATTATAGCAGGGTTGTTTAAAAAATTCCAAAGTACTTTATAAATCTTAAAAAGATGTCAAGATGTTTCAAAATATTTTCAAGGTTTCGAAATAATTTAGAGTATTTTAAAAGGATCCAAGGAATTCTCCACTGATTACAGTAGTTTAATATGAGATTTTAAAGGATTTGATATATCTTACGATATTTTAAGAGATTCTAAGGAATTTCCCATTGATTTTAATAATTTAGTACGAGATTTTCAAGGATTTGAAATATTTTAGGGTATATTTAAAATTGCATTGAATTTTCAAGAGCTTTGCAAAATTTCAAGGGATTTTTAATATTTTAGGATGTTTTGAAACATTTCAACCATTTTCAATTAATTTTAATCGTTTCAAGCAATTTCAAAGAATTTGAATTATTTTCAACTTTTCAGGTTGAAAGTGGAACTGCTGTTTTGAAAATTTAATTTTTTTTTGGTCGATGATTTATCAATTTAGTTGAAAAAATTTGTTTTTTGAAAATTGAACTATTTTGTAGAAAATATTTGTTTGCTTTTGTTTAAAAATTAATTTCTTTTAACTACAAGAAAATAATTCTTTTATGTAGAAAAATTGACTATGATTAAACATTAATTTTTGTATAGAAAATTAGACTTGGTGGAAAATAAATTTGTTTTGTGCAACGTTCATGTATCCCTACCGAAAGAAATCTCTGAGTTTTCTTTAGCGAAATAGCTTGGCTCATTTGAGTCTATAAACAAAGTCGATTTAAAACAAAATAGTCTCGAAGATAGTTTGAGAGATTTGGCTCCTTTTCAAGATCCTTTTAGTGATCGTTTTAAGAGTGGTGCGACGGTAATATAATGTTCCTTTCGTATTCGTCACGTACCGGGCGGGCAGAGTTATTTACAATAGTTGGTCGTGGCTAATCCGCTCTCCCTTTTTAAATTTCTCTTCAAATTATTAACACTTTTTTTTAATTCATGAATTTTTTCATTATACTTATTCATAATTATAACTTATATACTGATATACAATTTTCTAGTTGAATTCAAAAATGTTGTCTGTTTTGTCGTGTCTCATTCTATTTACGAGAAACCTTCTATTAATTCTAATTTTAAGCATTAAAAAAAATTTAGATACCTGAAGTCATCGAAACCCGTAGATTCCGAATTATTATGTATTAGGCTGTTAACTATGAAATTAAAAAAATCTACTTCTACATTTTAATCCGAAAGCTTAACAAAGGACCCTTGAGCGTCGGCTACTCTCTTGAGATGGCCTCTATGCTTGTTATTTATAATCGTATTCTTATTTTAATTTCGGAAAGGATATTTTAAAGCCTTCAGACCATTTAAACGAGAATTCTGGACCTTTAAACATATCTACCTAAGTGCCTGTGGAGAATTTCTCTAAGCTTCTTTGACCTAAAGAATTTTTAGTATATACTCAAAGATTCTTTTCGGTAGGGATTTGATTAAATATGCCAGCAACTTTCTTTTTAATTTATGTACTTTATTCAAATTTTTTTTTTGAAAAAAAAACTTATTGTTTTAGTTGAAAGTTGAACTATTTCTATTAAAAGATAATCAAATAGTGATTAATATTAATCTAATATTTTATAATTATAATATTAACATCAATAATATATATATACTCGTATATAATAGTAATAATATGCATATTATAGACAACTGAAAAGCATAACCGCGGAATCGACTCATGCATGATAAAATTAAGAATAACGAGAAACATCAAAATCGCCAATTTCTTTCATTTCTTTCTGATGGGGATAGAGATATAAATAGAAGACCAGCGAAGTCTTCCAAAACTGTTAGATCGGCAACAAAGATATCTTTGTGTTAACTAATTGAGCAGAATCGAAGATTAGGTCCTAGATACGGCATGAGATTAGTTGCACCACATACCGGTAGTTAGCGCGGCAGGCAAGTTTGTGGTCATGCATATATATATATATTGTTTTTAGTTCGCCACATACTTGTAGAGGCGCGACAGGCAACCATATATTCGGTAGCGCCAAAAAACTGTCTGGTTAAATCAACCAGAATTCTGGTTAAATATTTGTGAATTTAGTGGTAGATTAGAGTACTCGAATATGAAATATTCTCGTAATATGAGAAAGCGGGGTATCAGCTAAACTAAGAGACCCACACTGTTGGTTCTATCACTAACTTGTAGCCCTTGAAGAAAGAGTAATTTCGTGGTATAGTTCATTTTTCATTGGGCTTCTAAAGATTATAGGCGAACTTTTTGTGAAGTCGATGGTGGTCGAGTTCTTAGAAGGGAATTCTTTAAACCCTATTTATTATTCATGAAATATGTATTTAGCAGTACAGTTTGTTTGGAGTGATGAGGATTGAATAACTAAGTAGGAAAATATCAATAGTGTTGAAGTTTTTCATTGTACAGGTCAGGCATAGTAAGTGCATAATTGAACGGTGGGGTTCTTATAATATGAGATACCTGTGATTTTTATAACACTGTGGCTGCGCGGGGGAAATTGGTTACAAAAATGTTTGTGACTACTGCAAAAACTAAATATATCTAAATAGCATTAAATTTATACTTCGGAAACAGAATGAAGTTTTTAATTAAAAATATTACTTTATTTTGCATTTTATTAGCTATATTCTGGGGTATTTCATATTACGAGAATAGTTTGACGAATTTGGAAAAAGCATTTTTTTACATTTTTTGTATTTTTAGCTTAAAAAAATTTTTTAATAAAATTTTTTATTTGAGCTTCTTATGACAAACCAAATTTTCTTTAAAATGCCCTATATTACTTTTAAATTCAGTACATAGAATTCCGACAATCACGCCAAACAGAGTTGGTATCTCATATTTGGGTACTCTTCTCTATATGAGTTTTTTAACAGCTGTAAAGTGTAAGAAGAATTTTCGAAAGTCAAGGGAAATGATGTCTTGCTTCTACAGTTTAGCTAAGGCCATGTTATAAATATGAACCATTCTTTCGAATTGAAATAAGAAGTAACTCAATCTTACAAAATGTCATTTTCCCTGCTCCAGAAACCTAACTTTAAGAAAAAATGTAAGTTTGCTTAATTTTTTTTATCAGCATTTAATACTATAACTTGACATAAAAATTGCCATAATTTTCGTCTTTTTGTTGTTTTAATATCTGAGCTAATTACATTTTTTAAACCGCAATCATGAAAAATAATATAAACCAATGCTATAAATTCACAGAACTATTATGTACTTTCATAGTCAATTTTTTTAAAAGAATTTGACGCCGTTTTCATTTTATTTTATTTTTAATATTTATTTAAGTTTCCTTAGTTTTTTATTTAGTTTCCTTCAATTATTTCTTTATTTTGTATTTATTGAGAAAAATAAGTTGAAACTTTAAAATGTTCTCCACTGGTCATGTATAGAAAACTATACTTTACAGCTGGTCGATTAAGCTTTTGTTTGCATTTACTTGTTTAACTGTTTGCATATTTAATTCCATTCGAAATTTTTGATTTTCCTAAAATAATTATCTTCAATTGTTTCCTTTAATAAAAAACTTGCTTTTTACATTTGTTCGTAAATAAACTTATAATTTATAATTTAAATATTTGTTCAACTTTCAGTTTCTTTTATAAAACTTTAAAGGCTTATGCATTATAAATTAATTATCTCATTATAAAAAAAATGTTTTTTTAAGAAAAATAACAAAAATCATGCAAAAGCCCCCACTTTCTTATTTGAAAAAGATTTGAAGAATGTTTATTTCTTGCATAATTAAAAAGAAATTTGGAAGGAATTTCATATATGAATAAAATTATGAATCGAACCAAAAAATACATGATCTGGTACTTTTTTGTTAGACTTATTTTTTCAAAAATTGTATACTCCTTTTCAAAGATCTTTATTGAAAACCGAATTTTAATTCCGCTCTATTTTATTATTCACAACTTTCTTCTAACTGCAATTCATAACACAGTAGACAATTAGACATAATGTAAAAATTACAATGAACATGACAAGTCAAAACTGTCATCTAGGTACTTGAAGTTAAAGTGAATATTTATTTCTAACAATGATAAAACTTCCATTTTAATATTGAGTCTATTGAATTAAAAAGGAAGATATTTTAAAATTATTTACTCCTAGCTTTATAATGCTTAAAACTTCTTGTTCTTAAAAAATCAATATATTCCAATCACGATTTTTTTCTTACTTCTTAGATCTTGTAAACAAGAACAAATGTTTTCATGTAATAAATGAGTGACGAAATTTTGTTATCAAATTATTTTTTTTAATATGATAAGCCGTGATTATTTCTGCCGTGTTGGAGGAAAAAGTTACTCTCTAAAGTTTGACGTAAGGGTCATTTTTGCGTTGCAGCGTTTACGTAAAGACTCACGTCAAAACGAAAATAGTGAGTTTCTTCACACAAACAGTAGATTCGGCTTAACCCATTTTTCCCTCTCGATGGATCGTTCACCTTGGCGCACGGGGTATTTCCTAAATTAATTTTTGCACGTAAAAAAAAGTCGTGTCTACTAAAATTGAATATTTTTTTCTCGATGATTCAAATTAAAAAAAGGTTTGAAAGTGTAAAATTAAAAATGTAAAGCATTGAAAAAATTCTGAATTTAAGAATCAAATCCTAAACAATTTAAATTTTTAACATTGAAATTTAATTTGGTTTTGGATATAAGGGTTTAATATCGTAAAATTGACAACTGTAAGCCTTCTAACTTGATTAGGCTTAAATTAATGGCCTCCAAAATCTGATAATACCAAAATACAACCATTTATAATTCTGCATTTCGATTTTCAATTCACAACTTTTAAAATTAAATAATTTAAATTTGTCAGATTATACTTGAGGCATATTCAAAATTTAAAAAATAATAATGCTTGTATTTTTAATTTATCAACTCTATGCAAAATTTACAAATAATACAATTCTTGAAATTTCTGTTTATAAAATTACTCAGTTTGAATGTTTTCAATTGAAAATATATAAAAACCTTTCAATTTAAAATTCCTCTCCCTATAAAAAGTTTTCGATTTCAAAAATTTAACGACAGTTTCATTTTTATTTAACTAGATTGTACTTAAATTTTACACCATTTAACACCATTCAACATCTACAATTTTAACTGAAATTTACTTAAATTTAACTAAATTTTACTTAAATTTTGAATTTAAATAAAATGTATTCACTTTTTTGAAATTATCTAAATTGTATTCAATCTTTAAATTTAGTTTTACAACATAATTTTAAGAATTGCACTACAATAAATCTTAAAGGACGCATAGAATTATTTTAAAACTTATTTACTTAGTATCTGGAAAATTTCTCTTTTAAAAGAAACCAGACGAGAAATTAATTTAATTTAACTAAACTTTATTTAATTGTTAAATTCACCTAAATTTCATTTAAATATTGAATTTAAATAAATTTTATTTAAATTTTAAATTCAACTAAATTTTATTTAATTTTTTAATTTATCTCAATTTCATTTAAATTTTAAGTTTAGTTTTAAAAAATAATTTTAGAAATTTGACTAAAATTCTAAAGTACGAAAAGAATTTTTTTACATTTATTTATTGTCTCAGAAATTTAAAATAATAATAAATAGCATATTTTTAGGCTCTCTTTAATTTGAATATAATTAGGTAATTCAGTGTTCATAACATTTTTAGCGTACAAGCCGTACAGAGCCAGCTAACCGACTCAACTACAGCAAAGATTGCTATAGTGATGGCGATGGCGAACGCGAAAACGAAAAACAGAAAATCACGTTCGGCTTGGAATTCAACAACTTTCGAGTTTCGGTGTGCGCCCCGGACCAAAGATATTATAAACGTAGATGCGGTGCGAGCTTAATTACCCGCCATAAATATAGACGGCGCGTCCGGCGAAAAAAGTCACTTCAAGAACCATTTAAATTAAAATTAAATTGCCAACATTTCATAACAAATGTAAAATATCCACGCTTTGCAAGACACGGTTATTTTAATACATACCAGAGAGAAAATTAAATTTATATTTCTGTTTCATATATTTTGTAATATTCCTAAAGTTATTTGATTATTTTCAAATATATCTTTGTTATTTCTCATCTTTTGATATTCTTTTAGAAGTAACAATTTATTTACTTCACCATATTATATTTTCATTCTAACAGATAAAACTTTTAGTACAATATCTATACATTGTTCTTTAATATTATTAAGTGTTTATTTTTATATGTGTACAGTTTGCAATTTCTAGAGATATTTTAGTCTATTCGACTAATGAATTTCCCGCATGTATTTTAAAATTTCTTAATTATTACGTTCCGAGCACTGACAATGAGTGAATGGCAGAGCAATAATAAGTTCATAAATCTATAACTGCTCTCTGAGTCAAACCTGTATTTGGTGTTAGGATTTCTCTACTTTGAATCAGAAAACTTTCAACCCTCAGAGCAGAGGCTAATATATACGAGGGTGGATTGATAAGTTTCCGGCCTGACCAAGAGATGGCGCCACTAGGCCTACCTTGAGGTGGCGTTCTATA
>NC_046661.1:8928961-8930999 GCF_010883055.1 Belonocnema kinseyi | reverse complement strand
CGCATACTTTGAATAAAATATTTGTTATCATTCTCTTGAAATAAATGTGTTTTTTTCTTGAAAAAATACCGGTTTCATATGTATACACCTGGTATAAAAATATGGGACCACTGGAAAAAATTCCGAAAGGGATGAATGAAAAATCCCAAATAATGAAATCTCCGGCACCTGAATAATAATTTTATAAAAATTATATTAAAAAATACATTAAAAAACACGTGCGCTTTGGAAGAAAAAAATGTTCTGCCTAAATTTTCTTCGTACCTACATAATAACATTTTTGAACAAACTTTGCAGGATTCAATTCAACAACGATTTATATCAAAATTTATTTTTATTACTTTTATTATTTTTTTTATTAATAAAAAATTCGATTTTTTACAACTTTTTAATATTTTTTTCAAATACTATGCACATTTTCAAACAAATTTTTTCATCCAGAAATATATATTCGATTATTGTATTTTCAATGAATAAATAATGTTTAATAAACAATTTTTTTAATTGTTTAAACTCAGGAATTTTCTAGTTCGGTTATTTTATAATTCAGCCATTTTCTCTGGTGATTTTTAAAATTCGGTAATATCTTATTGTCTGGAATTTTATTTATTTTATTTTCCTGAATTTTCCAATTCGACTTTTATATTTTGGGACTTTCATAATTTCTGGAATTTTATTATTTGGTTATTTTTCAATTTGCGAATTTTACAGTGTCGGGAATTTTATTTTTCGGGATTTTTCAGTCGCTTTTTCCGAAAAATAAAATTCCCACATCACTGTAAAAATTCCGAAATTATAACATTGTCGAAATATAAAAGTCTCGAATTGGAAAATACTCGACAATTTACAATCTTACCGAATTTGAGAATTGCCGACAGAAAATTTCCGAATTATACAATATCCGGGCTAGACAATTCTCTCATTTGAACAATTAAAAAATAGTTCGTTTAGAAAATTTTTTTTAATAGAATAATAAAATATTTTTAATAAAGAAAAAACTTTTTAATGTTTAAAGTTTCTAAAAATTATTGTTGGAATATAAAATAACAATAATTGAACAAATGTATTTTTTGATAAAAATTTATTTGAAAATGTGCATTGTATTTTTGTACATTACAGAGATCGCTCGCAAAAATGAAATGATTATTTAAAAAAATAAAAATAAAAGTCGCGTTAAATCAGCCTGCATTGAATCCTGCAAATTTTGTTTCATTTAAAGCTCACGTGTTTTAAATTTATGTTTGTATCGCATATTTATACAATTATTGTTATTTTAAATTTAAACAATAATTTTAAAAAATTAAACATCAAAATAAAGTTTCTATAATAAAAATATTTGATTATTGTATTTTTAATAAATAAATAATATTGATCACAAAACTGTTTTCTCAATTTCTGCAATTCGGGAATTTTCTAGTTTGTATATTTGATCATTAGACAGCATTCGGCCTGGAGTTTTATTACTCGGTAATTTTTAAATTCGATAATATTGTAAACTGTCCAGAATAACGTTTTTATAAAAATATAATTATAACTCCAAGTGATAGGGAAATTGTTCTTTCGGTTTTTAGATGTTAAGACGACAGTTCCAAGCTAGATTACGTTTTGCATTGGCAAACAATATTATACGAACAGAATTTCACTGACACATTCGTAAAAAATATCATGTTCCATAAAGTATATTTTAAAATAAACTTTAAATTATTATAATTGATACAGCTTATTTATTTTCAATTTATTTTTAATTGAAAATGGGTTATTAAGTTTTAATCGCGAGTTTCCCTTTGTTTAACTTCTAAGACTTTCCAATTGAAACAGTTTAATTTTTAACGTTAAAATTGGAATATTCTTCAATTTTAAACAAATTCCGAATCGTATTGTGGAATCAATTATGATTCACTTGTGAATCCTTGGTGTCCACTTCAATTACAAAAAAAATCATACTTTATATTCGCAGTTGATAAACTAAAAACGATTTCTATCTAAAATTATAAATTTAAAACGCTTCTAATTTTTAATTTTCCAGGTCTTCAAAACT
>NC_046661.1:8927678-8928861 GCF_010883055.1 Belonocnema kinseyi | reverse complement strand
AAAAAAAGTTGTCAGGATAAATTGTTCATATTTTTTTGTACCATAAATGACTCTGGATAGAATTTTCAAATTTTTAAACAAATTGGTCTTAAAAATTTTTTATAAGCATCAACTTTTTGAATTTTTATCAAAAATGGCTGTTCAACGAACTCGATCTTTTTTTTTGGTCTTTCGAACAGTGTGTCAAAGCCCAATCCAATCGGAACAGTTATCCGGTATACAGACAACTACAACAACGACGACACCGGACAGACAAACAGGCCCCGACGTAAAAACTTGTTTTTCTGACTCAAGGGGTCTCTAAATGTCGACATTTGATAAAATTCGAAAAAGTTATTTTTCATTAAAAACTAATACCTTCTCATTTTGGATAAGAATATAAACATTTTGAATAAGATTTGTAGAAAATCTTTCAAAGAATAAAATGATTGCCCGGTAAGTTACAACCGAAAAATTACAATTTCAAAAAAATTAAGGTTGTTCTGAATATTGAGCTGGACTTGAGACCGAGACAAATCGTCACACACACAATTCAGAGTGACAAATTTAAACTTGTAATGTTACGATTATAATTGTTTTATTTGTTTTTATTTGTATTTCGAAGGTAAAATTATTTTATTTTTATTCTTAAAGAACAGTTAAATAAGCATTAATTTAGAAAAAAATCAAATAATCTGGAGGTTTCTGAATGTTTCAAAGAAAAGAACAAAATTTGGAGTTTCTCAAGAATTTGAAATATTAGGATAACAATAAAAATTTCTGGGTAGATTTAAAATGATTTTTTATTTTTAAAAAGTACATGACTCAAAGAGAATGTTTAAAAATATTTCAAAACATTTGAAAAGATTTACAATATTAGAAAAAATATGGAAGCTCTTAAAACAATTTTGTGTGCAGGATTTTTCAAAAATGTTAGGAAAAATGGGAATCAGTCTAAAGACATTTGAAAGTTCCGAAAAATTTTTTAAATAGTTTTAAAAGATTTAAAATAAGTTAAAAGAGAATAGATACTTTTGATGATTTTGAAATGTTTTCAAATGTTGACTTTTTATTTTGAAAAAAGACATAATTTTAAGAGGAAATACCAGGTGTATACATATGAAACCGGTATAGCCATTTAGCGGCCAGTAGGCACACTTGTAGGCACTGTCGGAACTTACCATTTGTGCTAATTGGCGTATTG
>NC_046661.1:8926412-8927578 GCF_010883055.1 Belonocnema kinseyi | reverse complement strand
TTTTTACGAATAAAACAAAAACTACCCTTCGTATCAAAAAGTAATTGATAAAAAACTTTTGGAAAATTTTTCAAAATTTGAATTTTCGATTATTCAAAACAAACTGAAAAGTTGTTATGATAATCTTGTAGGGCTCTCAAAAGGCAACGTTTTTCTTCTCTCGAGTTTTTTTTTCAAGTCTCGTGCTGGTTAGTTTACAATTTTCATTTTGGTATTTTTCTTAATTTGTTGAAAACGCTATAATTCTGGTAATATTCTTTTTATCAAAAGAAGTCGATGAGGTAAATTGTTCGGATTTCCAATTATTACGAATACCCGTACATGGAATTTTTAAATCTTGAAAAAAATTGTCTCAGAAATTTTGAAAATTCTGTAACTTTTTGAATTTTCACCCAAAGTAGCCAATCAACTTGATCTTTAGTTTCTGACACTTAAAGAGTATACCAACGGGCAATATAATAGATTATTTTTTCAAAAGTTATTATACTCGCAAACAAACATGCATATGGAAAGGCAGAAACAGTCGTAAAAACCTGTATTTCGTGTCCAGACGTAAAATTTTACACAAATTTAATAACTTTTTTGATGAGAATGTAAAAAATATCTGCACTCTGAGTACTGCCGTGATTTGAAATGTTGAAGATTTGGAATTTCAAATTATTTAGTTTTCAAGATATATATTTTAAAGGTAAATAAAATAAATAACAAATAAATTAATTAATTTAAATCTAACAAAATAAAATAAAAATTCATATAAATTGTCATGATTTTGAAGATTAAAAGTAAAGAATTCTCAATTATAAATCCTCCTAATTCATGAAATTTGACATGCATATCATGAAAATTAATGAATTTTAAATTTCGAAGTATTGGGTTAAAAAAATCACATTTGAGAAATTTCAACGGACATGTTCACCAAATCGTTCTCTTAGTCAAATAAATTCACCCATGTTTTTTATTTATATAGAATTAAAAATTTGTCATAAGGACAACCGCAGGATTTCGCCGGGAGCGGGTGCTAATCTGAATAATTGCACCCGCTTCCAGCGAAATCGCGGTAAATATTCAGCCATAACCACGTCTCACAACCGTGAGATAGGTGGTTACAGTCTGTAAAGGAATCAATACGACGATCCAGCAAAAGCCTCGTGCACCCTAAGAACACG
>NC_046661.1:8923789-8926312 GCF_010883055.1 Belonocnema kinseyi | reverse complement strand
ATCCATAATGAGAAGAGTTTTATGCGAAAAATGACTTCTGCGAATTTCATGAAATTTCGACGTTTTGAGGCTCCTTGAATCAGAACAATAAGCTTTTACATCGGTATCTGTCTGTCTCTCTGGTGTCTACGTCGTCGTTATTATTGATGTTATAGTTGTCTGTATATCGTATAACTTTCGAAAGAATAGTCGGATTGGATTGTGCTTTGACACACAGATTTTTTATTTTAAGAATTGTATGTAAAAATTGTACTATTTTTATTTTTATAATCAATATTTTTCTTCAATTAAATTGTTGCAATAAAAGTGTTTTGAAGAGATTTTTTAAAAATCTTTCGGGGAATAAAATTAATATTTACAGGTCAACAAAATTTTGTTTTCTTTACCAAATTTAAATTTCGTCTAAATTTTTCCTGTTGTTTTTACTATAGTACAATTTACGTTTGTACCTCGAGCGAAGAAATCCATTCTATTGTTTGACAAACATTCTTTGTAAATCAATATTTTTCACAGAAAATGACTCCGAGTGACCTTAAACTATAATTTTTATAACGTGAAAAAACTACATTTCAATGTTTTCTATGAAAAACACAATCCCTGAGTGAGAGAACGAAATCGGAAACAATAAGAGTCAATTTACTCAAGAACAAGCTTTTTGAATAAAAATGGCCTTGAGTGAAACTTTAATATATATTTGTTAATTTTTACAAAAATTAGGCGTCATTTTCTTACAAAAAAAAATTTGTGGGGGGTGACCAACGATCAAAAAAATAAATAAAACTTGAAGTTGTTTGATTTTAATTTGTAACTAAATAATTTGAAAGGTTTCAATCTAAAATGATCGAACAATTTCCATTCAAAAATTCAGATGACATATTTAAATAACTTTAAATTTAAAATTGTTCAATATACTCAAGACTATAAATTTAAAATGTCTCAAATATTAGGGCTTTAAAAATTTTTTAAATTGCTGTTCTGAAGACTAAATAGCACTTATTCTTTTATTATGAAATCATAACCAAAATTGTTAAAAAAAGTTTATAAAAGAGTTTTAAAAACCTTAAAAAATCCAGGGGTTTTAATAGTTCAATATATGTGATAGAACCTCTTTAAATTTGAAATTAGTCTATACTTTTTCATGTTTGAGCTACAATTATTCCATTTTAGAAGTTATAAATTACAATTGTGAAAAACAAATAAAATCTTTTAATTAATTTATATTTAAAACAAAAAACCTATGCATAATTCAATCTAAATGCAGCTGCAAACATTTAATTTGAAATGCGTTGAATTCAAGGTATATTTTAAAACGAAAACTGAAAGTAAAGGATCGACTTTCAAAGGAATCGAAAGAAAGTGACTCGCTGGATTGCAAATGAACATGGAAAATGGTGTATTTTTGCATTTTTAAATTTTAAATTAAAACTTTTTCGCGTTGTAACAATTTCGAATCCCAAAATGTTTTTTTTGACCTAACCTATAACTTATAACGAAAATCCTGAAAATTCAAACAGTGAGGCTATATTCTGAAAATGAAGCAATTTTAACGTTAAAATTCAAGTTCTTAAACTGAAGGCCTAAAAATTTGCAAATTTTAAATTAGTGTTGTGTAAATTGTATTGGTATCTTAAAAGAGTATAAATAGTTCTTAAATTAGTTTTTAAATTTTCTGAAGTTTACCTTTTTTACATACCTAGATGTCAAAAAAGCCTACCAGTGACTGAAATGGATTAGAAAAAAATCGCCAAGATCCAAGAATACAAATTGAATGTACAGCGAATTTTTAAATTTTAAATTGTAATTATCTTTAACTTTGTGATATCAAAAATTTCCATACAATTTTTCATTATTAATACTGTAGAAAAAAATTAACGAGATCGAGCGTCGAGATTATAGTTAGAGCAAATTTTCTGTAATTCTATGAGGACGGCTGAAATATCCCGAAAAATAAAATTCGCGACTCGGTAAAACTCTCTGTCCCGAAAAATACAATTCCAAAACTAATAAAATTCCTGAACAGTTTATAATATGAACGAATTTGAAAAGTCCCAAATAATAAAACTCCCCAAATAAAATTGTTTCTTAATCAGTATTAATTATTTATTAAAAATACGATAATAAAATATTGTTATCAAATAAATTTTTTTTTAATATTTAAAGTGTTAAAAATTGTTTGAATTTAAAATTAAAATTATTAAAAAAATTTTACAGACAAATTCATATACAAAAACACGTGTTTTTTAATTAACATTTCGATTTTTCGGAAGAACTTTTGTGATTAAAAAAATTCTATATACATTTTCAACCAAAATATCTTATCCAGAAATATATTTTGTTTTAATTACTGTTATTTTAAATTTAAACATTAATGTTTAAACACTTCAAACATTATAAAAGTTATTTCTTTGGTATAAATATTTGATTATTTCAATTTAAAAAAATAATTTGTCAAAGAACAATGTTTTCCACACTTGTTTATCTCGAAATGTCTTGTTATAATACTTTTTTAAAAATTAAAAATAT
>NC_046661.1:8920847-8923689 GCF_010883055.1 Belonocnema kinseyi | reverse complement strand
ATTATAATTATGTTATATTATAATAGTCTTATTTATATCTTGATCCGCATTTGAAAGAAATAAAAGAAATTGGCGAGTTTGGAATTCATCTCGTTTGGATAAATACTCAATTATTTGATTGAAAAATTTATTATTTTGTTGAAAATGTAAATTTAACTATTCGCCTTTAAATTAGGTTAAAAATTCAGCTTTTTCGTAGATAATACTCTTGTTAAATTTAAAATTGAATAATTTGTTGAAAATTCATGTGTTTTGTTTAAAATTTGTCTTTTTTTGTAAATCATTAATTTTCTTGGTCGAAAATTCATCTGATAGGTTGACAATTTAACAACTATGTTGAAAATTAATTTGTTGTGTTAAAAATTATTTATCTTTTTCTGAAAATGTAACTATTACAGGATTCATTTTTAATTAATCGTATATATTAGTTATGTTGGAAAATCGCTTTTTTTATAGAATATTAATCTTCTTGGTAAAAAATTCACTTTTCCCTTGAAAATTTAATAATTTTGTTGAAAATTAGTTGTTTTTTTCTTGTCCAATTCAATTTTTTGTCACAGGTTTTATCTGCAAATTTATCTATTCCATTTTTGGTTAAACTTTATCCTGTAAGTTGTATTAGCTAAAACATGAATTATTTGATAGAAAATTAATTTATTTGTTTTCGATTATGATTTTTTTTTTAATTGAAAGAATTTTAAAATAAAATGTTTTTTAAAATTTAATTTCAGGTATTAAAAATGGGAAAATAATTGATTTTCCAAGATGATTCTGAATTCAGTCTAAAAAATTTTGTTTTTAACTCATTCAATTAAAAATTTTTTAAATAAAAGAAGAAAATTTCCTTAATAATCAACAATGAAAGCCTTGAATTGTTAAATTTGTAATGAGCTAAATTTTAAGTTTGAACGCTACAATTTTAATTAAAAAAAAAGATTCAAAATTAATTTAAAACTTGAAATTATTTCAAATAATTTGAAACACGATGTAGTTTTTGAAGATTAAAAAAAATTAAGCTTTTTGAGAATTTTAAAATATTTAAAAAGACAAAAAAGAGTATTATCTACAAAAAAGCTGAATTTTTAACCAAAAAATATGATTTTTCAACAAAAATTTTAATTGTCGACCAAACAGTTTAACTTTCTATCAATTGTTGACTTTTAACGCCCAAAAGATGCATTTTTTTACAAAACAGTAAAATTTTTAACAAAAAAGTTAATTTGAAGGCAAGTAGTTGAATTTTCAACTGTAGTTATGAATCCTTGATAATAAAAAATTAATTTTTGTACTAAATACTTCAACTTTAAGTGAAAAATCGAATTTTCCACTTAAAAATTATGATTTTAATTTTTAATAATATAACTGCATTTACAACAAATCGACTTTGCAACAAAAAAATATTTACAGTTGATGTTTCAACCAAAAAATTTAATTTTTAACCAAGAAGTATAAATTTTCCATAAAACAATTTAATTTATACAAATAAAGACGAATTATTAACAAAATGCGTGATTTTTCAATCAAAAATGGTATAGATTAATTGCCAGTTTCAAACATGTATTTTCAACATCACAAAAAAAACATATTTTCATCAGAACAGTTAAGTAAATTAAATTTGTTCTTATTAAGGATTCAAAATTATAGTTCATGTATTTTGTTGGAAATTGACCTTGTTTGGTAGAAATTTAATCTTTTTGGTTGAAAATGTATGATTTAACAACTTTGCTGAAAATTTATTTTTTCGGTTAAAAATTACTTATTTTAATCTGAAAATGTAACTATTCTAGGATTGATTAAAAATCGATCGTTTTTATCTGGGAATTGAACTATTCTATTTTTGGTTGAAACTTTATGCTGTACATTGTATTAGTTAAAACACCAATTATTTGATAGAAATTTTATTTATTTATTTTGTTAAAAAGTAAACTTTTGGGTTGAAAATTGATATATTTTGTTAATTATATTTTTTCCTAAAATTAAAAAAACTGCAAAATAAAAAAATTGCCTTAAAATCGTTCTGATTCTTTTTTTTTAATTTTCTAAAGTCTTTTTAAATGCTCACTTAAAATTAATTTTTCAAAATAAAAAATCATTTTCAATTTTCTTAGCTATGACAACAATTCTTGTTATTCTTTTTAAATATTTTACAATTGTCAAAAAACTTAATTTTTTTTTAAATCTGCAAAAATCTACATCGTGTTTCAAATTATTTGAATTTATTTCAAGTTTTAAATTAATCATGCACCTTCGAGTTTTCAAATTCAGGAGAGGAGAAATGGGTTGCGCGCGCAACCCAGTCATTTACATCGTCTCCTAATATATATTCACACGGAAATAGACCTGTGATAGTTTTGGACCACGTCTCGCTTCAGATCAGGGATCACTGGCAGAGATGAGGTGGGAGATAGCCCAGATAATGGAATAAGAGAATGTGAAAAACATGCGCTGATAACTACGCCCTTTTGGCGGATTACCTGAGAGTTACTTTGAAGGCGCAAGTTGCGCGTCGGTAAATGACGAAAGTTAGTAATTTCTGAAATGATTGACCAATTAAGTTTCTGCCAGAGATTGGATTCTGCCAAAGATATTAGGTCCTAGATATGGCATGGGTCAGTGGTAAGGACGGCCGATATATATATCTAACTACATTTTCGACTATATCGAGGTGCTGCCCTCTTCAACTTTTCATCGTTTCTATGGCAACCGCGTCCTCCTAGCACGTCAGCGGGCGGTATGCGTTCGGGCAAAGATATTATAAACGTAGATGCGGTACGGGGCGTCGGAGTGGGGAATTATATATATAGGACATCACATTTTCTGCCCTATCGAGGTGCTGCCCTCA
>NC_046661.1:8919740-8920747 GCF_010883055.1 Belonocnema kinseyi | reverse complement strand
AATTGTCCAGGGGTGGTCCCGAAGGAATTAACCCCCAAGCGGAGGTGTGAAAACCGTACCGAAAGCTGAATGGCACCTGGGTGAGGTGTCTAGAACGGTGACGCTGGGATACCGGGCGACCTCACAGAGTACGCAGCCTTATCCTTGCATGCGGGGCTCTACAAGGATGGACGAACCCCTTTCCCTAGCTTCTCATGGGAACAACAATGACAACAACAAACATAGTTGTAGTAAGTGCGGTTCAAAGCAACAGAACGCACAGGGTTCCCGACAGTGGGTCGGCCAACAATGCCGACCAATCTAGAGCTGGGGGAGCCAATGAAAATGGATTCAATGCGATGGATCGGCGGGATCTCGCAACATTTGGGTGGACGGATTGATTGAATCACGACTTGCTAGAGTGCTATGATGCGAGTGTGGCCTCTGAACGGGGTTACATGGCACGGCTGCATGCTCTGTGGTGCGACTAACACCCGGAGCTATCGCACTTTTCGCAGCAACGCCTGCGAAACCATGCTGAACTACTCTGTAAAAGGGGCTATGTAAGCGGAATGCCTACTCTACCACAGCTACAACAAGCCGGCAACAGAGAAAGAGAGGCGACACTAAGACCAACCGCGGGCAGACATCCAATAGAAGAAGAGCGATGCTTTACGACCCGGAGAAACATCAACATCAAGGTTTCTCTCAAGCCTAAAGATCTGGCTGAAATGGATGACGAGCTTCGTGGACATTTTTCCGGAGAATCCGACCTCTGGGCTATCAATTATTGTGTGTATAATGCAGCGAGAGCTTTGGCCACTGCGAACCGTAAAACAAAACCAACGGCTGATCATAAGACCAAAAGACGAATGCATCAACTTGCCATAAATATAGGCCGGGCAAGACAGTACGCGTCCCGCATTCAGTATGTGATTGACTACATCACATCTGGCAGGAATTTTACCGCCAAGGTTCGAAAGTTCGCGCGCGAACTCCGGACCCGTTATCACACACTTAACAAGTCA
>NC_046661.1:8903817-8919640 GCF_010883055.1 Belonocnema kinseyi | reverse complement strand
TATACGCATATAAAGAGGCGCGCGAAGTATTCAAATCATGAGAATCGTCAGCTTCGAGTTTTCAAATTCAGAAGAGGAGAAATGGGTTGCGCGCGCAACCCTGTCATTTAAATCATCTCCAACTATATTCACATGGACATAGCCCTTTGGTAGCATTGGACTACGTCTCGTTTCAGATCTGGGATCACTGGTACCATAATCTAATAAATACAGGGTCTAGCCACTTCAGGGCCCTGATCCGTTCAAGTCACGCAACCGCTTAATTACACCATTTTGTTACATTGACCGCGCAGTTTGAGAATATTAAAAGAATGAATTCAAAAAGAACTTTCAATTGATATATTAGAACATTGGTAAGGAAATAAATCATATTCAGGCCAGAATGTAAGTTTGTAAATATTACTGAATGAGAAGGATTAAAAGTATATACAATTTTGGATATTTATGATGATGAATTTCATTTTAAATATCTCCGCTTGCCAGTGAATGAATAATTCTCAGGTGGAAAATTCTTTCAGAAATATATACGTAAAAGTGACAGAGGTTTGTAATAGAATTACGCTGGTTCGTAAATTTTACAGAAAATTTTGTTAGATCTGTATTTGATCTGGATTGAAAGTAAGACCTATTATTCTTGCATTAATTAGACAATAATTTGTCATACGGTACAATTTGGACATTCTTCTGAATTTACATATATACTTATATGTAAATGTATGCAACATGATAGGGATTTGCCAACATTTATTGTAATTTTGAATAGTCTACTAAGAATAAGAGAGATTTTTAATATGATACAATGTGATTTCATATTATATCTAAAAAGTGGATAGGCAAGAGGGAGTAACTGACAAAACAAAAATTGTGCCTGACAGCAGTGAAAATTTGCGTCAAATTCATATCGCCATTTACAAAAAAAATGAATAAAAATAAATGTACGTACCCTCCCATAGATGTGTAGAGTAACTGAATATAGAGGGAAAAAGTTTAAGAAGAAAAGTTATTCAGTTCGGAGAAAACTTAGTTTTACTTTTGAGATTAGTTTTTTATGGTCTCTGAAAATCGTTTTAATTAAAAAATAATAATTATCACTTTTTAGATGGTGAGATCAACCGAAATATTGTGGCGAGTGTCATAAGAAATAGCTCGATCATAGAAGTCTTGAATTCCAAACTTTTAAAATTGAAGTTTAAAACTTGTCAATTCAAAAATTGTGTATTCAAATGCTCAATAACTTACACGTATAAACTGGAAGGTACTAACACTTTTAAATTGAACAATTTTAAGTGAAATGCAAATAAACTGCAAAACGTAGAACTTTTATCAATTATAGAGTTCAAACATTGAGATTAGTTTCAAAAATATAAATCCACGTTAATATTTTTAATACTATTAATTAAAGAATCAAGCAATGAACTTTAAAAGTTTAGAAAATGATGTTATTTTAAGTAATTTTAAGCTAGACACATTAAAAGTTGAAAAACAATTTTTTTAACTAAACATTTCTTAAATTAGAAGTTAAATTATTTTTATTTTAAATAGTCTAGGCATCCTTCAAATGCTTTAAAATTTTATTTCAAAATGTTGAAAAATCTGGAAGTGGTTTTATATTTTTTCAAATTCAAAATCATTTTTGAATGTTTTGTTAGAACTTTTAAATATATTTTAAAATAAATATTGCATTTTTTTATAACTTTTAGAAAATCCTGCAATTTAAAAAAAATGAAATTTGCATTTATAATTAACAATAGAACATTTATTATTTGTACAAATATAAAAGTAATATTAAGAGATATTTAGAAGTTTTAAAAAGATTCGAATTAAATTTAAAACTTAAAAGAATTTGAAAGACTTACAGTCGAATCTAAAATAAAATTTAGATATTTGCAGATCTCAAACAAAAAATGTAGAATTTTTTAAAAGAATTGTGAAAGACTAAATTTGCTGAATTGTGAAAGACTTAATTTGCTGAATTTTAAAAAATTGTAGGAAAATTTCGATTAATTTAAAAATATATTTATAAGTTCTGAAAAAAATGTTAGCACACTTCGTTTAAATTACTTGAAATAATTTCAAGTTTTTAATTAATTTAGAATCTTTTTTAAACTTCTAAATATCTCTTAAAATTACTCAAACTTTTTCTACAAGAAATAAGTGTTCAATGGTTATTTATGCGTCAAAAATAAAAAATTTCACTTATAAATTAAACACTTTTTAAATAGAACAATTAAAATTGCAACGCTAAAAGATGAAAAGTTCTTCAAAAATCTAAAGATTCAAAGCTTTCTATGTAAACCATTTCAGTTTTAAATTGTTTTCTTTTAAATATTAGGTTTCAATTTACTCGTTTTAAATGAACAGTGAAATATTGCTAAATATTAAATACTTATTCTTTTTCTACATTAAGAAATTTAAAATCAAATGGCATAAAAACGAAATAATTTAGACTCACAATATTTTAAATTCGATAAAAACCTTTAATTATGACTCTGAATGACAAATATATTATTGATAGATCATTAAAATTTTCATTTAAAAATAAAATTATCGGAATAAATGATATATTAATTTCAATTCTTATCAAGACTTTCGGATTGAAACAGTTACAATCTGGAAATTCTAAAATTTTGAACGGATCTAGAATTGTTTAGTCAAATCAATTATTGTTCAGATTTCTATACTTAGAGTACAGATCAATTTTTAAAATAATTTATTTATTACAATTGTCTAAATCTTCAAAACTACACTTTAATTATTTTAAAAACTGTTAAAATCGAACGTGGACAGATTTTTCTTCTGAAAATTCGTAAAATTCCTGGTTTCGCGGTCCGGCGGCTATCCTGTTGTTTATAAAAAAATCTTCGATTTTAAAAACTTCTAATTTTTAATTTTTAACCTTTAAAAGAGCATTTGGAACTTATTTAAATAAAATTATATGCTGAAAAATGAAAAATCTAAACTAGAAAATTTTTAAAGTGAAAGATTTTCGAATTAAGCATTCTAAACTAAATGATATAATAATTTATCAAAATCTCAATTTATTACATTATTTAAAAACGGTTGAAATCGAAGTTTGACAAAATTTTTATTTTTAAAATGTTGTAAAACTCCCGGTAAAAAAATAAATTCACTCTCATTTCCCGGTTTTTCCCAGTCCTATAAAATTTCCGGTCATTTTCCGGTTTTCCATGTTTCCCACTTGACTTCAATTTAATTTTATTTGACACAGATATGTCACTTTTTGTCTGCAGAAAGAGGTTATGTAACACATAACCTGAAATTATAGTTAATCCGTATTTTCCTTTAGCGATATTCAACATTATTATAATAAATTTTATTAGGATTCAAATATTTCTACACCTCAAAAGTACAAGAAATTTTTATTCTTACATTTTTCATTTTAAAATCCCTTATGTTTACCGTCTTACTTATCCAAGATGGAGAAATTAAGCGGTGGGTCCTTATTGGTTCGGTTTTTTTTATTTGCGCGTGTCCAGACCATGTATTTATTAGATCATGACTGGTGCAGTCAAGCACTGATCCCAGATCTGAAACGAGACGTGGTCCAATGCTATGACATGTACATGTCCGTGTGAATATGGTAGGAGACGATATAAATACCTGGGTTGTGCGCGCAACCCATTTTTCCTCTTCTGAATTTGAATACTCGAAAGTGCACGATTGCCGGTCGGTAAACTTCGGCGGTTCTATTTATATATCTCTCTCTGCTTTGAAATAAAATGATACATTTTCAACAAAAAAGATTAAATTTCTACCAAACGAGGTCAATTTCCAACAAAATATATGAACTTTTAACAAAATTATTTAATTTAAAAGTCAAAAAGAATATCATCTACAAAAAAGCTAATTTTTTAACCCAAAAATATCATTTTTCAACCAAAATTTTAATTGTCGACCAAATATTTTAAGTTTCACTTACAGTTGAAGTACTTAGTAAAAAATTTAATTTTTTCTTATTAAGGATTCATAATTATAGTTGAAAATTCAACTATTTGCCTTCAAATTAAATTTTTTGTTAAAAATTTTACCTTTTTGTTAAAATTGCATCTTTTGCAGTTAAAAGTCAACAATTGGATAGAAAGTTAATCTATTTGGTGGACAATTAAAATTTTGGTTGAAAAATCATATTTTTGGGTTAAAAATTCAGCTTTTTTGTAGATGATACTCTTTTTGACTTTAAAATTAAATAATTTTGTTGAAAGTTTATATATTTTGCTGGAAATTGACCTTGTTTGGTAGAAATTTAATCTTTTCGGTTGAAAATGTATCATTTTTGGTCAAAAATGCAATTGTTTGGTTGAAATATGAACTGTACATCTTTTCGGGCTTAAAAATCGGTTATTTCACTAAGAGTTGAATTACTTTGTGAAAAAATACTGTTTTTTTTTCAACATGATTTTATAATTATGCTTAAAAATTTAACTATTTAGTTGAAAGTTTAACTCTTTGATTGAAAACTCATATTTTTCGCTGAAAAAAATCAACTTTTTGTAGATAATTCGTTTTTTTGACTTTAAAATTAAATAATTTCGTTGAAAACTCATGTATTTTGTTTGAAATTTGTCTTTTTTTTGTAGATCATTAATTTTCTTGTTCGAAAATTCATGTTATTGGTTGAGAATTTAACAACTTTATTGAAAATTTATTATTTAGATAAAAAATAATTTTTTTATCTGAAAATGTAACTATTCTAGGATTGATTAAAAATTAATAGTTTTTAACTGGAAATTGAACTATTCAATTTTTGGTTGAAACTTTATCCTGTATATTGTATTAGTTAAAACACCAATTATTTGATAGAAAATTAAAATTTAATTTGTTAAAAAGTAAACTTTTGGGTTGAAAATTGATATATTTTGTTAATTAGATTTTTTCCTAATATTAAAAAAACTGCAAAATAAAAAAATTTCACTAAAACCTTCCGGATTCAAGACTTTCTATTTCGAACCATTCTGTTCAAATTTGTATAGTTTTTAACAGTTGTTTGTAATGGATTGTTTTAAATGAACGGTCATATATTGCTGATAATTAACGAAATTTTCTTTTTTTAATTAAAAAATTTCAAATTGCATGGGTTAAAAATAAAATTTTTTTAGACTGCAATAATATTTCAAGTCATAATCGAAATCAAATAAATTAATTTTCTAACAAATAATTGGTGTTTTAACTAATAAAATTTACAGGATAATGTTTGACCAAAAATGGAATAGTTCAATTTCCAAATAAAAGCTGTGATAAAAAATTGAATTGAACAAGGAAAAAAAACGAATTTTCAACAGAATTGTTAATTTTTCAAGGGAAAAGGTGAATTTTTGACCAAGAAGATTAATGTTCTATAAAACGGAAAAAATTTATTTTCAACAAAGTTGTTAATTGTCGACCAATCAGATGATTTTTCGACAAAGAAAATTAATGATCTACAAAAAAAGACAAATTTTAAACAAAATACATGAATTTTCAACGAAATAATTTAATTTGAAAGCCAAAAAGATGAATTATCTACAAAAAGTTGAATTTCTTAAGCGAAAAATATGAGTTTTTAATCAAAGAGTTAAAATTTCAATCAAATAGTTAAATTTTCAACCACAATTATAAAACCTTGTTAAAAAAACGTATTTTTTTACAAAGTCGTTCAACTCTTAGTGAAATAATCGACTTTTAAACCCATGAAGATGTACAGTTCATATTTTAACCAAACAATTGCATTTTTTACCAAAAATGATACATTTTCAACCAAAAAGATTAAATTTCTACTGAAAAAGGTCAATTTAATTTAAATAATTGTTTTAATTTTAAAGTCAAAAAGAGTATTATCTACAAAAAAGCTGAATTTTTAACCTAATTTAAAGGCAAATAGTTGAATTTTCAACTATAATTATGAATCCTTAATAAGAAAAAATTAATTTTTTACTAAGTAGTTCAAGTTTAAGTGAATAATCGAATTTTCCACCCAAAAATTATAATTTTAATTTTTAACAATATATAGTTGCATTTACAAACAATGACTTTGCAACCAAAAAATATTTACAGTTGATAATTCAACCGAAAAATGTAATTTTTAATCAAAAAGTATAAATTTTCCACAAAGAAATTTAATTTCTACAAAGAAAGACGAATTGTTAACAACATACATGATTTTTTAACCCAAAATGGTATAGATTAAATGTCAGTTTCAAAAATGCATTTTCAGCGAAAGAGATGAACCTTCAAATAAAAGAAATAAAAATTTTGACAAAGCAGTTAAACTTTTGATAGAAAAGAGGACTCTTTTACAAAATAGTTACATTTTCAACAAAATAATTAACTTTTCAATCAAATAATTGAGTTTTCATCCAAACGAAATGAATTCCAAAATCACCAATTTCTTTAATTTCTTTCAAATGCGAATCAAGATTTAAATAAGATTATTATAATATAACATAATTATAATATTATCATTAATAATATATGTATATATATAATAGTTTTAATATTTATATAATTTATATTTTATACTTGAAATAACGTAACCTCAAAGTACACGCATACAAAGAGGCGCGTGAAGTATTTAAATCATGAGAATCGCCAGCCCAGCATCGAAATCTGGAAATATTAAAATCCCAATCTCTTCATATTATTTCAAAGCAGAGAGAGATATATAAATAGAACCGCCGAAGTTTACCGACCGCCAATCGTGCACCTTCGAGTTTTCAAATTCAGAACAGGAGAAATGGGTTGCGCGCGCAACCCAGGCATTTATATCGTCTCCTACCATATTCACACGGACATATACATGTCATATGTTTGGACCACGTCTCGTTTCAGATCTGAGATCACTACAGTCAAGTGCGGCTGAGCGATCAGCGCCAAACAGCTGTGAGTCACCTTGCTGTTCAAATCATGTGGTTTGCTCTACCACTTTACTCTCATTTTTCAGCAGTTACTTAATTTGTTTCGAAAAAATAGACAGCAAGCGCATATCCAACAACCGTGAAACCCCTTTCGGCGTCGGGAAAATCTTCAGAGTGCATTTTTAAAACCTCAAATGCGAATGATTAACGACCTCTGGTAAATTTTGAGTGTTTCATAGATTTCGCGATTTTCGTGCGCCCCGTTTCAACAGCCTTAAAGGACACAAATCTCTCTGACTATCTCTTATTTAAATATAGCTGGCAGATAGCCTGAAACGGGCCAGACTATTTCGCCTGAGAATCTACTGAGCTTTTGTATCGGTAGAGAGCATACGGATTAAAGTTTTCAATTTTTTGGATATATCTGGTCTTGCCAGTTTCCCAAAATTTCGCAAAATACTCAATCGGCCCTTCCAAAAAACAAAAAGCATTTTAAAAACCTCCGGTAACACATGCAAACTATAGGGTAGACGGGCACTGTTATCCCATCAGAGGTACGGCCATTTTAAATTTGTATGGCCTAATGAGAATACTTATCACTGCCGCCGACTTGCTAAGAAGACCGGCGCGGAAACAGATACGCGCTGACCGGCTGAAGCTATTCTTCAAAATTAAATATTTTTTTCAATTTTTAACAAAAAATCTCGAGAGCTGCTCAGCAATCACCGACAAACGATTCCCCTGAAAAATTTGTAAAATATTAACAATTAGAGCACTAGTAAACATCTTAATTGTTAATGTGAAGTTGGGATCCCAAAATTAAAATATTCATAACTTTTACAAGTTTTACCGTCTAACGCCGAAAGAAGACCTACAAACACCGTCATAGGATTACAAACAAACTAAATTTAATTTTATAAATTCGGGGTTTTATCTTCACAGGCGTATCTAGAAAGTATCTTAAAATAATCCAGATTTCCGGTAGGGCAGCTTCTTCTCAGTGGTATTCCCCAGTCAGTTCAAATCCGCCGCTCGAAATCCAATTAAGATGGAAGGATCGACGGGTCGCACTACGGAACTATCTGATTAGTTAATTTTTTTCTTACTTGCGCGTGGCGAGTCCGTAGTTTGTTGCATCATGGGTGATGGATCTGCATCCAACAACAATCCAAAACGTAACCTAGTAGATTGTCGTAAACAATGCAATTGTTTTGTAAGTAACGACAT
Organism: Belonocnema kinseyi; assembly: GCF_010883055.1. Taxonomy (NCBI): domain Eukaryota; kingdom Metazoa; phylum Arthropoda; class Insecta; order Hymenoptera; family Cynipidae; genus Belonocnema; species Belonocnema kinseyi. The sequence goes on along the minus strand of NC_046661.1, from coordinate 8,911,562 downwards.
TAGTTTTTTAAGTGCACATGGGTGTGTTTATTTAACAGAGAAGAAAGACGAATATGATTATTACAATTCTGGGTTTCAAGTTCTAAGGTGGGTATTTTTAGTTTTATTTTCTTAAAAAACATGACCACCTGAGTCAGGCACATATCTTTGCGATCATATATTTGGACATTTTTTCAGTATTCACTGAAAGTCGTGTTTAAAATTTGTGACTGTGGCACACACATGTTTGATAATTGAAGAGTTCACTCTAATTGCATGTAGTATCTTGGGAAATAATTAGGACTCAAAATAAGTAGAAGCAATGTACGTTGCAATCAAATATAATCAGAACGATTAGAATGCATGCTACACGAATACTGCTACCAATCCATTAGAAAGATCTAATTCCTAAAACGTCCTATATCTGACATAAACTCAGTGTAAACCCTACCGATAGAAATCTCAGAGTATACGCTAAAGATTCTCAAGGCTCTAAGAAATTCTCCGCAGGCATTCAGGTAGATATAATTAAAGGTCCGGGTAGCTCGTTTAAATGCTTTTAAGGCTTTAAAATGTCCTTTCCGAAATTGAAATAAAAATATGATCATAAATAAAAAGCAGAGAGGTTGAAACCGAAATAAGAATTCGATCATAAATAACAAGAAGAGAGGCTATAACAATAGAGTAGCCGACACTCAAGGGTCCTTTGTTAAGCTTTCGGATTAAAATTTGGAAATAGATTTTCTTAAATTTCATTGTTAACAGCCTAAAACATAATAATTCGGAATCTACGGGTTTCGATGATTTCAGATATCTAAAAAATTTTTTTAAATTTGAATTAATACAACGTCCCTTCTAGAAATAATCAATTAAGATTAATAAGAAACGATGGAAATAATATCTTAATTGTTCTGAATCGTGTTTCTTAATTGTACCAAAACGATTGACAACGATTGAGTTTTTTGCATTTCCAATTGTTTTCAATCGGGACTTGGAATTTGGCACGTGATGGCAGCACTCGTATAGCGGGAATTATTTTAAAACAGTTATTCACTTTTTTGGAATAATATCAATTTTAAACAGTATATATTACGAAAGAAAGTGAATAAGAAATTTCTAGATAATTTTTACCAGAAGAAAGTGGTTCTACGACAAAAATGTGCTAATAGTATTATACATTGAAAATATAAAATCAGATACGTGATACAAATAAGAAAGTTAATTTTATATTAGTGAAAGCAGAATAATTGTTCATTCTTTATTTTTATTATGCGCTCTAAGATCATTTATTGTAGTGAACATTTTATAAGGGGTTATAGGTTTTAAAATCGGTAGACAAAAAAAAAATTAAACGAATATTTTTAAAACGTTTAACTTCAGAAAATCGATTGAAGTATTATTTTATTATTCAAAAAAATTCTAGGCTGTTATTAATTGAATGAAGTTAATGAATTAAAAAATACTATTAGAGATAAAAGATTTTTTTATCAGGAAATAATAAAAAACTTTTTACTAATTCAACTTTCTCAATTGACCAGTAAATTTACATTTTTGTATTATTCGCAAGCTAGCCACTAAAATCGAAGAAAAAATTTGGAATCATTTCCTAGTTTTAAAAAATGTACACAGAATAGAGCAACAGAATAAAACTCAAAGTTTATGTTTTTTAAGGTAAAAATTTTTTATTTAAATTATTTAAGACTAAATTCCAAATTAAACCATTCAAAGTTGAAGTTTTTCGAACACTGAGCATTTTAAATATATAACTAAAACATTTAAAACCAGCTATTTCGAGTTCAAACGTTTAGTAATGTGTGTAAAAATTACAAGCCACCTATAGACAGTTCTACTAAACAAAGCATTCAGAATTGTACAGTATGGATTCAGAAGACTGTAACTTTGTTTATTTTAAAATTATGCCCTGTGGAATTGGAGTATGAAAAATGTACTTTTTTAATCTTATTGCGATTGGATTTAAATAAGTAAAAAATCAGAGACTTAAAAAATAACATTTTAAAATTCAGGCTCCTAAGCTGCCTAATTTAAAAATTAATAATTTTTTAATTTTAGCATTTCAAACTCAGTTTCAAAAATATTTTTTAATTGAAAATCAAACTTATTTTTTGATGTGCTAAAACTTAGAAAAATGTTCATACTTTTATATGAAAGTTTATGATTTTAAGATTAGGCATAGACAAACCAAAATATTTTAAATATTTAAAACTATATTCTTTCAAGAATTTCAAATCAAACTTATTTAAAAATTGAGCATTCTTATATTGCAAAAAACTTAAAAGTATAGGATAAGTTTTTCTATTAAAAATTTAAAAAATTTGAATGAGTTACCTACAATTTATTTGGTCCGAGTTTCTAAATATTGACGCCATCTTACAAGCGGTTTTTTACTCTTTCAAACAAACAAATGTCAACAATGTGAAAATAAAGTAAATAAACGTTTTACAACAAACCCTCTAATTTAAACTATTACTTGATAATCACACTATATCACTTACACATCCATGAAACGGCATGATTTTTCCATGTTGTTGTATCTCAGATACTATCGATTTTTAATTCGGTATACCGCCTGAACAAACGTTCTAATTTTTGTTCTTAAAATTTTTGTTAAATTATTAAAAATGTAATTTCTAACCAATAAAAGCGTGCACGTCATGTGTGTTATAAACGAAAACTGCACAGGGTGCATTGCATGCAAGTGCATTTACTCAATTCAATACGATTGAATACGATTGGAAACAATTGACACAATCAGCAACAATTTAAACCGATTCAACTTTTGATCACTCTTAATCGTTGCAAATCGTTTCCAATCGATTATTTCTAGAAATTTAAAATGGAGAGTCGGGTTAGTGATGGGCAATTACTGTAAATAACTCTGTCCGGCCGGTACGTGGCGAATACAAAAGAACCATTATATGACCGTCGCATCACTCTTTAAAGGACCACTAGAAGGAGCTTGAAAAGGATCCAAATCTCTCTGACTATCTCTGAGACTAAATCATTCAAATCGAACCTGCAAATAGTCTCAAACCGGCCAGGCGATTTCGCTTGAGAATACTCCAAGATTTCTATCGGTAGGGAATACACATTTCATGAAATTTCTAGACAGTTCATGGAATTCCAGCGGATTGCGTAATGATCAAAAGTTCCAATATCTGTCTACGATTAGTCTATAATCCAGGTATCTGGTTGACTGATTCCCGAAAAAATCGTACTTCCTATTTATTTAATGAGAAATCTCTGTTAAGCTGTCCCTTTTGACATATCAAAAATGCTAGAACAGATCAATTGCCAAACCGGTTTTTTTTAAACAGTTCCAAAAGTTACATTTGCGTGGACGGATAATTCCCATTGCAATTGTGAGAGAAATGTCCAACAGAGAAAAGAAAAAAGACAAAATTATGAGAAAATTGTGTTAAAATAATCCGCTACCTTCCACTGGTTTCGAGTTATGATACATAGATAAATCCCCATCTTTACATTTTCATCAAGAGAAGGTATTCGATTTATGTGAAATTTGACCCCCTCCATCCGTTTTTGCCAAATGTCCACGTTTTGAGACCCCATGAATTCGAGAAACAGGTTTTGACGAATCTGTCTGTCTGGCTGGGTCTGTGTGTTGATGTTTGTCGGTAGATTTTTAGTTTGTCAGCACGATAACTTTCTTAATAATTGACAGATTGGATTGGCCTTTGGTATACTATTTTAGTGTCCTAAAATAAAGGTCAATTTCGTTAGCCACCATTTTGGGTGAAAATTCAAAAAGTGAGCGTATTTTGAAAATTTTTTTGACCACTTTTCCTCAAAATTCAAATATTGTATGTTAGGATGTTCATAGTATTCAATCGGACGAACAATTTATCCTTATGAATTTTTTCTATGAAATCAAAATTTACCAGAGTTAAAGCATTTACAAAATTTCAAAAAACACCTTAAAATCAACCTTTTTAGCCAAATAACGCACGATATGGAAAAAGGTCAAGAGAAGAAAAATATTTCTTTTCTAATGCCGTACAAGACTGTTTTAACAACTTTTTGAATTTTTTTGAAAAATCGAAAATTAAAATTTTGACATCAAAAAATAATGGAAAATTAAAAATTACATTTTGCGGTTAAACTGTCCAAAATAGGTGAAAAGATGACTAGACAAAAGTTCTGCATTTTAAAAAGACCTACAAATTTGATTTAAATCACTTTTTGATAGCATTCTTATTCTGTATTTTGATTGCGAAAAACGATATTAACAATAAAAGAATCAGCCCGTTGCGTGGGCACATTCTCATCACAACTAATGTTTTTTAATTTTCTTATCTGTCTCATGTGTGGGTTTAAAAAAAATTTACTTTTTCTAAAATGTTCTTAATGCTATTTTTCACAATTCGAACAAAAAACAGAATTACCGAAACATTATTCAGGACAAATTAATTAATTCATATATTCTCATCAAGAGTAGGTATTAGATGTGTGTAACATTTGACCCCCCCCCCATTTTTGTCAAATGTTAACGTTTTGAGACCTCCTGAATCCGAAACAGGTTTTTACTAATGTGGCTGTGTCCGTCCGTGGATGTTTTTTTTTGTTAGCACGATAACTTTCAAAAGAATTAACTGATTGGATTTTTCTTTGGTAAATTCTTTTACTATCTTCAAATGAAAGTCGAGTTCGTTAGACAGCCATTTTGGATAAGTATTCAAAAAGTGAGCACATTTTGAATATTTTTTAAACCACTTTTTTTTTCAAAATTCAAAATTTTTTTCTACGGATGTTTATAGTATTCGAAAAGACAAACAATTTATCTTAATGACTTTTTTGATAAAAGCAAAATTTCCCACAGTTATAGCATTTACAAAATTTCAAAAAACACAGTATAATGAACATTTTAGGTCAAAGAATGCATATTGTGAATGATAATGATCATTAGTTAAGGATATTCCAATATTAGACAATATACAAAAAAAAATTTGTTACAAACAAATTATTTGTTGAAAACTTTTTCTACGATTTTCCATAAATACTTGGTTTTACATTCTCATCATTTATGATTGAGAAAGTATTAGAATTGTCGGAAATTTGGCATCACAGTTTTTCAACGGATCTCCACGTTTTGAGACCCCCTGAATCCGAAAATCAGATTTTTACGATGGCGTCTGTCTGTCTGTCCGGCCGTCCGTAAACACGATAACTCTCGAAAAAATGAACGAATCAAATCCATCTTTAGCACACTTTTTTAAGGTCCCAAAAGAAAGGACGAGTTCGTGAACCAACTATTTTTGATAAACATTCAAAAAGTGAGTGCATTTTGAAAATTTTTTAGATTTCTTTTTTTCTGAATTTGAAAATTCAATGTACGGATATTTATAGTATTAAAAAGAACAAACAATTTAGCCTCATGACTTTTTTCGACCAAAAGAAAATTATCAGAGTTATAGCGTTTTCAAAATTTTTTAAATCAACCAAAAATCAAAATTTTAAGCCAAAAAACGCACGATATGAAAAAAATTCAAGAGAAGACAAAAATTTCTTTTTGAAAGCGCTGCAAGATTATCATAACAAATTTTTGAATTTTCTTCAAAAATCGAAAATTCAACTATCTAATAAGGGCTTTATACTACTCTTTCTTTTCATTCTCCTTGGCTGTAATGTTTTTGTCAGCTGGTTTCGAGAATTAGATAAATATTATATTTTTCAGTCACAAATAATTTAAGTATCAATCGGAAAAAAGGAATTTTCGACAAACAAAAATAAATTTCAAATAAAAAATTGTTTCAGTTTCCACAAGTGATGAATTTTCAACCAAACTGTTCAGTGTTCAAAATCTTTTTCTTCCTAAAGTATCGCGATGGTGGGTACTGCGTAGTGTTCGCAGTGCAAACCTTGCATCTTGTTGAAGAAGACTGTATCGCCAACGCTTGACTCAGCCGAAACAATAGGCCCCCTGACGGCAGGGTTAAGGAACTGGATGCAAACCCTGTGTTAGCTTTTACCCGGGTTTTATATTATCTTGTCACAGAGCGGAATAGTTCTTCATGCCACTTAATACTTTTTCACCTCCTCGGTAGTGATAGGTGGGCATTCTTCCAGGAAGTTAGGTGGCTGAACTTCGTAGACTCTTATACAAAATGCTTCGACTTCCTCTGGTTTAGGTGGATGGTCGACCATAACTGATGGGTCTTTGAAGATTCGAGATGGGTCAGAGAAAAACGGTTGGTTTTCTCTGTCCCACGTCTCTCTACGCTGTAGACATCATCTAGCGTCAGATAGCACCCGTATTCCATGCCAGATTTGATCTAGTTAGTCACGCACTGAATGTAATATGCCTACTGTCTTGTCTAGCATATCTTTCGAATGAGTTCAAGCATTCGTCTTTTGGTCTTACGATTAGCCGTTGGTTTTGTTTTACGATTTGCATCCGCCAAAACTCTCGCTGTATTATACACACCAATATTGATTTCCAGAGTGTGCTCTTCCTCTATTGGATGCCTGCCCACGGTTGGTCTCAGTATTGCCTATCTTTCTCTGTTGTCAGCGTGTTCTGGCTTACATAGCCCCTTGTCTTGTGTTGTTCGTCGTGATTTCACAGAAATTGATGCGCAAGGTGCGATGGCTCAGATTGTTTCTGGTACCACAGAGCATGCATTCGCGTCATGTAACCTCTTCATTCAGGGGCTATACTGGTATCATAGCACTCTAGCAGGTTGTCATTGATTAGATCCGCCCATCTAAAAGTTTCGAGATTCCGTGGGTCTATCGCATTTCCTCTGTCTTGATTGACTCCCTCAACTCTAGGGTGGTTGGCATTGTACATCTCACGCCGTCAAGGTGGTCGCCGGATATTGAGCCTTGAATGTCTTCACAACAGGATTATTCTGGGTACAGCACATAGAGTTGCAAATGGAAGAGACCCTGTTCCTGTCGTGGTACAATTGTCTATTAGCTGGTTTGAGAAAACGTAATAAAAATAATAGATCTTTCTATTTAGCTTCTTTGATACCAACTTGAGGAAATTTTTTAATATTTAAGTTCTGTTTGTTGCATACATCCGCATTATTTTTAGAATAGGTAAAACATTCACCACTACTACTGTATTTCTTATACGTAAAGAAGAATTTAGTAGGCTTGAAAATTAACTTAACGCACTTTTGAATTTAAAAAACAGAATCTTTTGATTTTTAGCACACTTACTTTTCCTTTTATTCTCTTCTCACCTGTTTCGTCGTGATTTTCTTTTTAAACCATGGTTGCTGGTAAATGTAAAAGTTGTTGTAAAATTAACAGTCATACGGGGCATTATTCCTCAACTGCCCCAACTCAAAAAGTCATGTTTTTCGATTGTCTCTAAATTCTGTGAATATGTTCGCCTACACAACAGTAGTTAATCCACAAACTTATAGACCAGGATTACCAACCCTCCCCAAGTGAGGGGGGGTTCAATTTTCAACCCCAATGCCTGCAGGGGTAGGTTCAAACGCCTGTAACTTCCTTTCTAATTACGCGATTTAAAATTTTTATGAGGGTTTTGGAAAGTGCTTTTTACACGCTTTCATCCTATTTTATTATTTATAACAAAAAAAATTGTTTAAACAATTTTTTCAATAAATCAATTTTTTATTTAACTTTTTTTCGCAATTTAGGCATGTACGATTTTTTTTTAAAATAGTCTCAAAAGAAAGCTTGACTTTTTTACTATGAAAAATGTCTAATAAGAAAATGGACAAATTGAAATTCATTGAGTTACAGAGCCGGTT
>NC_046661.1:8896010-8903717 GCF_010883055.1 Belonocnema kinseyi | reverse complement strand
TATAAATAATAAAATAGGATGAAAGCGTGTAAAAAGCACTTTGCAAAACCCTCATAAAAATTTTAAATCGCGTAATTAGAAAGGAAGTTACAGGCGTTTGAACCTACCCCTGCAGGCATTGGGGTTGAAAATTGAACCCCCTCTCACTTGGGGAGGGTTGTTAATCCTGGTCTATAAGTTTGTGGATTAACTACTGTTGGGTAGGCGAACATATTCCCAGAATTTAGAGACAATCGAAAAACATGACCTTTTGAGTTGGGGCAGTTGAGGAATAATGCCCCATACATGAATCCATTATTTTATAATTAAAAGATGTGTCGCTTCAAAAAAGTAAACGACACGGCTACACTGCTTGACTCTCACGACTGAAGCACATGAGCCGAGTCAGCTAAGTCGAGCAGGAGACTACGCGGGCGATAATATGGTAGGCGCGTGGGTTCAGACACTCACAGTTTGCTCAAAAATGAATTAAATGTTATGAAATTTTGTATATAGATATGTTGGGACCTTTCTACCTATTAATATGTTCTCCCAAAAAACGACTTAAGCCTCATACAGAGTGGACACGATGGGGCTTACAAAAAGTATGCAACCCGTCTTACACGCTAATGCTATTCTTATGGGAGAGTATGCGGGGTTGCATATATTTTGGAAGCCCCAGCGTATCTACCCTGTATATTCGAGGGTTACGCCGACATTTTTTTGAACAGCGGCGGCGATTTGAGTAATTTTGATTTTGTTTTGTTTAGTATTTTTTTTTTGAAATACAGCTTGGAAATTATAAAAATATGTAGGAAAAAAATATCAATTTCAATCATAGCAAGATCACCCGGCGGGAAGAGATCCGGTACCATGTAAATAGGAAGAAAAGAGACAACAAATCTACCTGGCTCTCTTTCCGTATTCTTTATCCATTTTTTTTATACTCCTAGGGACCAAGATTCTTCGAAGTCAGTTTAGGCTTCCTCGCCAGGGAAATCTTTAATAGAAAATTGCTAGAAATGATTTTATTACTTAGAATTGAAGATTTAAAAAAAAAACATTCAAAATTAAGTAATTGAAAATGTCAAATATTAATAACAAAATTTGTGCTTCAAAACATTGGTCAATAAATTAATACGAAGTTCATTTGAAACCTAGGCCGCGCGATGGTTGTATCTCGCGCTTCGCGGTCGGATATTTATTCTTTGCATTTAGAATGCTTGAATAAAAAATTATCGAAAAGATCTCTTTTAGATGGCAGTATTTATATGCGTCTTCATATTCCGAATTGTCTACTTAATTAAGTATAGTCAAAGATTAAGTTTCTTAAAGCTCGGTAGACTTTGAGGTACACATTCTCATAGTGATACTCGTGCTGCGCGCTCGATTTCCAACAGACATTTGTGAACAGGTTTTGTTGAATCCTTTTTTCTTCTCGTAACTTTCGTCGCTTTTCCTCACATTTTTATTTATTTATTTTTTATTTTCAATGTTTTATGGTTCACGAATAAAACAAAAAGTACGCGTCCTGTCAAGAAGAGATTCTTAACGAAATTTTGGATCCTTTTTGGGATAACAATTTTTGTTAATTCATCTTTTTTTGTATCCTAGATAGTTTGTCCACCAAATCTTGTAGGGCTTTCAAAAATAAATGTTTTTCTTTTCTTGGCTTTTCTTCTTATCGTGCGTTTTTTGGCTTAAAATTGTGATTTTCGGTTGACTACAATTTTTTGAAAAAGCTATAAATCTTAGAATTTTTATTTTATAGAAAAAAGTGACGAGGATAAATTGTTTGTTCCTTTTAATACTATAAATATTCGTACATAGAATTTTCAAATTCAGAAAAAAGTGGCTTCAAAAATTTTCAAAATGCGCTCACTTTTTGAATTTTTATCAAAAATGGCTGGTTAACGAACTCGTCCTTTCTTTTGGGGCCTTAAAAAAGTGTGCCAAAGATGGATTTGATACGTTCATTTTTTCGATAGTTATCGTATTTACGGACGGACGGCCGAACAGACAGACAAACAGACGTCATCGTAAAAACCTTATTTTCGGATTCAGGGGGTCTCGAAACGTGAAGATTCGTTGAAAAACTGTGATGTCAAATTTCGGACAATTCTAATACTTTCTCAATCATAAATGATGAGAATGTAAAAATGCAAAAACGTTTCGAGGTACTGTTAAGGGCATGTGATACTTACAGTTTCCCCGGCTTTTTTTCCACAAAAATGAAAATGTTTAAAAACTGAATTCGGAGATGCTATAAAATATCATAACGGACGTCCCAGGACTCTTTTTTGAGGGATAATAACAACAAAATTTATTGTGCTAAATAAAAATTTTATGCATATGCATTATTTTGAGGTTAAGTCGTTTTTAATTTCTGCCTTTCCGATAATCGGGAAATTATTTATGAAATAAACTTTTTTGATTGGCTGCAAACAAGGTTAGTTCCGGGAGATTAGTTGCTATGTTTATTTGTAATTCCAAAGTAACGCTCGGGTGAATTGTAACGCACATAACCTCGAAATATACAGGCACGTTGTTAGCAATATCAAAAATTTGTTGATAAAAAAAAAACACAAAAAAGTGCGGGGACGTCCGTTAGCATGTTCGCTACCATTTCCCAGATTTTGAAGACAAAATAGTTCTTATCCTCGGAAAAACCCGGGGGAATCTAACACTAAAAAAATCGATACTATTTTCTAAGCGCTATGCAAATTAATCACATTTTGCTAAATTTAAACTTTTTTAAATTAACCTACAAAAAAGTGTGTGGGGACGTCCGTTAGCATGTTCGCTATCATTTCCCAAATTTTTGAAACAAAATATTTATTATTCTAGAAAAAAGCCGGGGAACCTAAAACTGGTAAAATCGACAATTTTCTAAGTGTCACATGCCCTTAAGCTATATTGAACCATAAAACGAAGAGCCTGAGAGAAGCATCCTTCTCCGAGAAAACCTCAAAGGTACAACGTGTCCCCATAAACTTTGATTTTTATGCATGAAAAGTTGCGTAAACTGTTTTATTTTTCAATTTGCACCATAAAAAACCAAAATAAAGTACTTTTGAGGTGTTGGTTACCTCTATTGAATCGCAAAAAGAGCACTTATAAAATATAACCATGTGTCAGAAAGCCCTGGCCAAAGATCGACGAGCACCAAAATGCTTCAATTTGGACACATAAAAGTTGCCATATTTCTACATTTCTTTGAAAACTATCAAAATATCCCAAAAATTGGCAATACCTAATTTTCTTCCCAATTTTCAATGATTCAAATTACGAATATTAAATCGGCAGCATTTAGAGTCTGCATATAATAAATTTTTCTTGCATGAAGCTCCGACCAAGATTATTATTTCAATAAACTAACACCAAATAGTAATGAGACCGGAAAGAAGCATCAATATCAGGGAAACAAATGCCGTGAAGAAAATGACTCGTAGAAAAAAGGCCAAACTTAAAATTTTTTCATTAAAATTGTTTAAATAATTAAAAGTTCTTGTGGATTTGCAAAGCAATATAGAAAGCAGTCATCGGATAGACATTCTTATTTGACACCGTGAACAAATTGACTCGTAGAAAAAAGGCCAAATTGTAAACTTTTAATTAAAATTGTTCATATAATTAATAGTTCGTGTAAATTTACAAAGCAATATAGAAAAAGTCACCGGATAGACATTCTTAGTCGACTCCCTAAAAAAATTGACTTGTAGAAAAAAGGCGAAAATCTTAATTTTTTATTAAATAATTAATAGTTCTTGTAAATTTACAAAGCAACATAGAAAAAAAATCGTCGAATAGACATACTTAGTTGACTTCGAAAACAAATTCATTCGTAGGATAAAAGCCAAACTTCAACTTTTTAAATTAAATTGATCAAATATTTAATAGTTCTTGTAGATTTGCAAAGCAATATAGAAAAGAATCACCGGATTGACATTCTTTATTGTCTTCGAAAACAAATTTATTGTCAGGATAAAGGCCAAACTTTTAATTTTTCAATTAAAATTGTTCAAATAATTAATTGTTCTTGTAAATTTATAAAGCAACATAGAAAAAAGTAATCGGATAGATATTCTTAGTTGACTTAAAAAACAAACTGATTCGTATAATAAAGGCCAAACTTTAAATTTTTAAATTAAATTGTTCAAATATTTAGTGGTTCTTGTAAATTTGGAAAGCAATATAGAAAATAATCACCGGATAGACATTCTTAGTCGATTCCGTAAACAAATTGACTTACAGAAAACAGCACAAACTCTTAATTTTTTCTTAAATAATTAATAGTTCTGGTAAATTTACAAAGCAGCATAGAAGAAAGTCATCGGATAGACGTCCTTAGTTGACTTCGAAAACAAATTGACTTGTAGAAAAAGGGCAAACTCTTAATTTTTTAATCAAAATTGTTTGAATAATTAATAAGTCTTGTTAATTTGCAAAGCAACATAGAAAAAAGTAATCGGAGAGACATTCTTAGTTGAGTTCAAAAAGAAATTATTTTGTAGGATAAAGGCCAAACTTTAGAAATTTTAAATTAAAATTGTTTAAATGATTAATAGTTCTTGTACATTTGCAAAGCAATATAGGAAGGATTCATCGGATAGACATTTTTAGTTGACTTTGAAAACAAATTGATTCGTAGGATAAAGACCAAACCTTTATTTTTAAAATTAAAATTGTTTACATAATTAATAGTTTTGGTAAATTTGCAAAGCAATATAGAAAAGAGTCACCCGATAGACATTCTTAGTCAACTCCGCAAACAAATTGACTTGTAGAAAAAAGGAGAAAATCTTAATTTTTTATTAAGTTATTAATAGTTCTTGTAAATTTGCAAAGAAACATAGAAAATAGTTAGGTGACTCCGTGAAAATTTGACTCCTGGAAAAAAGGGCAAACACTTAATTTTTAAATTATAATTATTCAAATAATTAATATTCCTGGTAAATGTACAACGCAACATAATAAATTAAATTTATTACTTTATGAAGAGCCATTTATGATAATTGTTACAATAATTACGATCGCTGTAACTTAATCGCTAGGATTGTTTAAATCTAATAATGTAAACAGATCCCTCGAACGTGCCTTGACGCCACATATAATACTTCCGTTTCACTTTTCTATCACTCTTTGGTAAGCGCTGACCAACTTTCAACTATAGGATAGTTACATTTTCACCCAAAAACATAACATTTTAACAAAATAGGTAAATTTTAAAACAAGTAGATAAATTTTCAAGCAAAAGCTAAAAAATATGATTATTTTAAAACAATAACAGCTTAGTTGAACCAAAAAATATATTTCAAGAAAAGTTCCAAATTTTTAACCAGCGAAAAATTTTTTACGAAAATGATGAATCTTCAACCAAAAAAAAAATAATTTTTAAAAGGTCATTTAATCTTAAAACAAGAGTAGAAATGTTCAACAAAAAAGATTAATTTTCAACCAAAGAAAGAAAGAATTTTCAACAAAGGAATTAAATTTTCAACTAAAATGATGAATCTTCAACCCAAAGAATATCCATTTTTACTCAGTTAGTTTAAGGATATTTAACAAAAGATAATTCGCAACTACGAAATTACAGTTGTAGATGTTGTAAACTTCAATTTTAAAAAGTCTGTGCACAAATTTGGGCGATATACAAAGACCGAACGCGAAGCGCGAGATGCATATATTATCGAGCGCGAAGTTCTAGAAAGAACAAAGAAAATATAAAAATATCTACGAAATTGTTGAGTTTTTAACCTAAAAAGGGATACATTTTTATTGTGTTCATGTTCAGTAAGAAAATCAAGTTTCTACCCAAAGAGATGAGTTTTTAACCAAGAAACAATTTTCAGTCAAGACAGAAAAAAAAAATTTCAACTAAATTTTTGAACATCTTCAACAAAAAATTTTTAAAAACCTGTTCCCTTAAAGTTTAAAAATCGAGTAGTTGGTTGAAAATTCGTCTTTTTTGTAAAACGTTAATCTTATTGGTTAAAAATTAATTCTTTGAACATCGAATTTTTTTTATAACGAAAAAATATTTCTCTTAAAATTTAATCTAAAAACAACATAATTCACTTCCTCATAGATTCAGCGACTTGTAGTGCAGAACCTGCCTAATGTTACATGGATTCGATTTTCGTTTGAAATAATTTTTATGAAACTGTTTTTTTTTTTTGAAAATTAATTTTTTAACAGAAAATTCAACAATGACATTTTTGGTAGAAAAATATATTTTTTTAATCAAAGTGTAATCTTTTTTAGTTAAAAATATAACTAATTGTTTAAAAATTTATGGATTTTGTTAAAAATTCGTCTTCTTCAGTAGAAACTTAATCTTCTTATTTGAAAATTTATCTTGCTGATTGAGGATTCAACAATTTTTCTGTCAATTCTTTTTTTCCAAATGAATTTATTGAAATGAAAATTTAACTTTCCATTTTTCGGTTAAAAATTTGTCGATATTTTTTATTACAATCTGGTTTGGCAGAGAACTCAGCTATTTTGTTTTAATTACACTTCTTTAGATTGTAATTATTTTTTAAATTAAAAACTGAACCATCACATTTTTCGTAGAATATTAAGGTTATAATTCAAGCTTCATCTGTTTCGGTTCAAAACGAACCTTTTTGAGTTAAAATTCAAATATTTTCTTCAAATTTTTTTTTCTGAATTAATTTCTATTATGGTAAAATCTACTTATATTACTTTTGGTTCAAAAATGATATTTTTTAGTTAAAAATCATATATTTGTTTGAAACTTTCTAGATTCGGTTATTCAAAAAAAGTTCCTTTTCAGTTTGACAAAAACCAATTTCTTTAAAAGAAATTTCGATTCTACAATTTTTGGTTGAAAATTGATATTTTAAATTGAAAATTGAACTTTTTTATTTAAATAATTCTATTTTTTAAAAATTTTTCTGTTTTGTTAGAAAAATAAACTTCTTAATTGAAATTTCATCTTTTTATCGAGGATTCTATTATTTTGTTAAAAATTCCTTTCTTATAAAAAGTTTATTTATTTAAGAGAAAATTTGATTATACCATTTTTGATGGAAAATGATATTTATTTAAAAAAAAATTGATCTCTTTTGTTAATAATTTTTTTAACCGTCTTATTTAGGCAATCTTCGCGGCTTTAAATTCATCTTCTTTATCGAGGGTTCAATTATTTTTTTTAAATTACCTTCATAGTTAGTCAAAAATTAATTTATGTAAGATAACATTGGATTATACCATTTTTGGTGGGAAATTAGTCTTCTTGTTTGAAAATTTATCTTTGTGATTAAGAACAAAACTATTAAGATGCAAATTCCTTTTTTTGTTGTTAAAAATTAAATTCTTTAACTGAAAATTTAACTATCCCTCTTTTGGTGGAATACTGAAATTTGGAATTAAAAATTTATATTTTTGGGTTGACAATTCAGTTATTGGTTTCAAACAACGTCTTTTTATTAAAGAAAATTAATCTTTTTTCTTGAAAATTCAGCTTTTTGCTTGAATGTTCAACTATGCATCATCAAATACATCTAATGTAATAAAATTTGAATTATTTTGTTGAAAATGTAATCGTTTGTTGTTAAATATTAATTCTTTTATCTAAAAAGGAATTATCCTATTTCTTGTTTTATAGTATACGAGGGTGGATTGATAAGTTTCCGGCCTGACCAAGAGATGGCGCCACTAGGCCTACCTTGAGGTGGCGTTCTATAGTACCATCCTTAGATA
>NC_046661.1:8874352-8895910 GCF_010883055.1 Belonocnema kinseyi | reverse complement strand
GCCTTGGAGGAGATTATGTTGAGAAATAAAAAAAAAAATTCTTAAAAACGTTGTTTTTCTTGGTCAGGCCGGAAACTTATCAATCCACCCTCGTATTTATATTTTTAATAGAAAATTTATCTTTTTCAGTTGAAAATTCCACTATTTGTTTGAAAAGTGATATTTTTTATTAGGGTTCAACAATTTTGTTCAAAATTGATTAAAATTTTAACTGCAAAATTTCAGAATGAAAAATCGAATTGTTAAATAAAAATAAATTTTTTTATTTGAAAATTTGTATTGTAGAGAATTAATGTTATGGGTAAAAAATTAATCTTTTTTTATTATTTTTAACATAGATGTCCAAATTCGATTTTTTTGTCTTATATCGGAAAAAGCGTTTTGCATAATTTACTATAGAACAATTTTAATCGCTGAGAGATTCTGCTAAATAATGTGTAGAACCTGCCTGATTTTAAGTGAATTCTATTCTATTTTAAATACTTTTTATAATATTGTTCTTGCATTGAAAATTAATTAAGTTGAAAATTCTATTATTTGTTAAATTTTTTTTTCAATAGAAAATTAATCTTTATTATTAAAAATTCATCTTTTTTGTTAAAACTTTCACCATTTGGTGACAAGCTCATCTGTTGTATTTAAAATTTGAAGTAATCTGTAGAAAATTTCATTTTTTTTTTGAATATTAACTTTTATAAACTAAAAACTGAATTATTCTATCTTTGTTTAATATTTGATATTTTTTATTGAAATGTAACCTTTTTTTTACTATAGAACAATTTTAATCGCTGTGAGATTCTGCTAAATAATGTGTAGAACGTGCCTTATTTTAAGTGAATTCTATTTTATTTCAAATACTCTTTATAATATTGTTCTTGAATTGAAAATTAATTTAATTGAACATTCTATTGTTTGTTAAAAAAATTTTTTTTTTCAAAATAAAATTAATCTTTGTTATTGAAAATTTTTATTTTTGTTAAAACTTTTACTATTTGGTGACAAGTTCATCTGTTTTAATTAAAATTTCAAGTTATCTGTAGAAAATGTTATTTTTTTGATAGAATATTAACTTTATATACTAAAATGTGAATTATTCTATCTTTGTTTAAAATTTAATATTTTTTATTGAAAT
The DNA here is from genome assembly GCF_010883055.1 of Belonocnema kinseyi. Taxonomy (NCBI): domain Eukaryota; kingdom Metazoa; phylum Arthropoda; class Insecta; order Hymenoptera; family Cynipidae; genus Belonocnema; species Belonocnema kinseyi. The sequence goes on along the minus strand of NC_046661.1, from coordinate 8,894,778 downwards.
GTAATATTTTTGGTTACAAATTATTTTATGGTTGAAAAATTAATCTGTTTTTTATTATTCTTAACATAGATGTACAAATTCGATTTTTTGTCTTAGATCGAAGAAAAGGTCTTGCATAATTGACTATAAAACAATTTTAATCACTGAGATATTCTGCTAAATAATGTGTAGAACTTGCCTGATTTTAAGTGAATTCTATTTTATTTTAAATACTTTTTATAATATTGTTCTTGCATTGAAAAATAATTTAGTTGAAAATTCATCTTTTTTGTTGAAACTTTTACTATTTGGTGTCAAATTCGTCTGTTTTGGTAAAAAATTTTAATAATCTGTAGAAAATTTCATTTTTTTGATTGAATATTAATTTTTATAAACCAAAAACTGAATTATTCTATTTTTGTTTAAAATTTAATATTTTGTATTAAAACTTGACCTTTTTTAGTTAAAAAAGGGAATTCTTTCTTTGAAAATTCACGTATTTTGTTCAAAATTTGTGTTTTTTGTTAGAAATATCAAACTTCTTCCTTGAAAATTCATCTTTTTGATTGAAAATTCAACTATTTTGTTGTAAGTTCCTTTTTAGTTGGTCAAAAACTAATTCCACGACGACCATTGGGTGATAATTAAATTGCCCGTATATCGCTATAGTATGTATCTGTAGCTGAAGGTTTCCAAAATTGTGTTCTTATAAAATAAAGATTGAGTATTTGGCAAAATTGTTGGCAGATATGAAGACCCGATACATCCATAAAACTGAAAATTGTGATTTGTATGTTATGAAAGACAAAGATCTGAGTGAAAATGGCAGTGTTGTGCCGGTGATCACTATAGTGAATCAACTGACATAATTCATTTAATCGCACATTTCCTAAACCATAAATTATTTAAAAGCATATTAAACATTGGAATCCTATAGATTTTATGCAGCTGTTTTGTGGTGAAGGTGAAGTGCAAGGAGTTTAATGGTACTTTTCTGCTATTGAGTAAAGTTAGCTTAACATTTTTGTATTTTTAGTTATAAGTGAATTTTTTAGTTATTATTTGCATTCAATATAAACATGAAAATTGAGTATTATTCCTGTGAAGCATGGAAGTTTTTAACAAATTTCATTGCGGAAATGAAATGCGGTAACAACTTAATGAGATTTTGCGGTTAATATTACATTTTCAATTCAAGAACGAACTGCTCGCAGTTAAAAAATGTATGAAAAAGAAGTAGGATGAAAACATAAAAAGCTATTTTCATTTTAATCCTGATTAAAATAGTTTCTGTTTTTTCACAAAAATTTTTACAATTTTAATGACATTTTAGTGAAATTTGTATAAAAAATTGCACTAATTTTCCATGTATTTCAAATACGGAGTATTTTTTTCGTATCAAGAAAAATGAGCAAAAGCTTAACTTCTGTAAAGTTTTTGTAGTACATTTTTGTAATTTTTTATAGCAAAAAATAATATTTTATAAATTTTGGTATATATGCGGATGATTTACATTAAAGTGGCTAAAATTATCTAATTCTGCGACCAGCAGTTTGCTCTTGTATTCTAAAATTAATTCTTAACCTCAAAATCTCAAAAAGTTGTTATCGCATTTTACACCAACAATGGACTTTGATAACAAAAATTATAACAAATTCCACGCTACAAAGGAATATTACTTAATATTAATGTTTATATTAATAACAAATAATATCTCAAACATTACCTTGAAATTAAAAATATATTAATGTTATACTAACCTCACTCCGAAGCAGAAAAGTACCATTTAACTCCTTGCACTTCACCTTTGCCACAAAAACAGCTTCATATATAGATGTAGCGGGTCTTCACGCCTCCCGAAAATTTGAAAAATGCTCACTCTGTACCTTAAAAAAAACACACACAACGTTATAGACGTGCATAAGCATGAACGCATACTTTTTCGACAGTCTTCACTTTTTTTCAGCTTGCCCAGTCTGTATTGCGGTGATACGGATGACAAGGTGGTGGTAAAGGAGAAGCGTTGATTCTTATTATCGATTTCGAATTTCTATTCGATTAATATTCCCAACAGTGATCAAAAAATACTTGCGCATTCTTGAACTGTGCGACGCTCATTGGCAGCTCCGTTGGGATCATTAACTTCAAGAAAGCACGTGTAACGTTCCATTACTGTCTAACTCACGGATGCCTTGTGTCGCACGCGTGCAGCTATCAAAGAACGAGCAATCGTGACTATTTTGCACTGCTGTCTAACCCATTGACGCCTCGTGTCACACGCATATAGCAATGAAAATCGAGTAATGAGACAATCGAAATCGACAATATCGTTTAGAGATTTTATATTAAGGATGTTTAATATAGAGCGCGTGGATCTATAGATATTCATATAAAACATAGTTTATGATAGAAGAGAGGAGAAAAGAACTAGGCGGAAATAATGAAAACTTACTGCAATTTTCCAAACTTGTTTATATATTTAAACAATCATAAATATGATAAATTATAAATATTTAATTATAATGAAAGTCGCACTTTCAAACTTTGATTATGCAGAGACAAAAATATTTATCTTATGAATATTTTAACTTATCAAGTTTTGCTTAAAAATATTTATGAACTTTGTTTCAGTCAAATAATTAATATGTAAATTATTATATTCACTGTTTACTACTGTAATAATTTTTTTTAGTAAAATAGGCTTTTATTACGGCCATTCAATGATGCGTGTATTTTCACAGCGATATAATTTCCGGGTTCGTTCTCCTAAGCACCGGCGATTTGATTTCAAGAGAAGCCCGCCTTATAAGTATGTATAAAAAAAAAAACATTCATTAAACAAAAGTAAAGTTTTTGCTTTATTTTTCGAGTTTCTTTTGGTTGAAAGAAAACTCTTTTTATCGAAACCTACCGACAGGTCAATTGCTCAATAATGATGTCCATTTTATTTATATTGAAAGCGTAGTTTCGAATATTATTTAATTTCAAGAGAAGTCCGCTTTATAAATATGTATAATAATAAACATTTATTAAACTAAAGTTCAATTTTTGCGTTATTTCTCGAGTATTTTGGTAGTATTTTGGTTTCGAGTTTAATTTGATTTTAAGAGAAGCCCGCCTTGTAAATATGTATAAGAATAAACATTTATTCAACAAAGGTGCAAATTTCAAGTTTTTTGACAGAATGAAAACTTTTTTTTACCGAAAGCTGCCAAGGGATAAATTGATCAATAATCACTTCCATTTTGTCTACATTGAAAGCGTAGTTTCGAATATAATTTGATTTAAAGAGACGCCCGCATTATAAGTATGTATAATAAAAAACATTTAATGAACAAATAAGCAATTTTTGCATTATATTTCGACTAGTTTGGCAGGAAGAAAACTTTGTTTTACAGAAACCTACCGAAGGAATAAATGGATCAATACACGGAGAAAAATAGATCGAGAAACTTTACCAAATTCAGTTGGGTACACTCGGGACATGTGGACACTTCGATAAAGTTTCATTTCTAGTTTTATAAAACGAAATTCGGTAATACCTCATTCTCAAACATGAAATTGTGACAAATTACTACTAATGTCTATCGAACTGCAGTTTAATGAATACTGTACTTGGTAGTTGACATTTTAATAGACATAATTATAAAATATATAAAACGTTAGATAAAGATTAATGAAAAGTTGGGTAAAGCCCAGTCGAGGACTCGGTAGAACTTTACGAGGAAATTTACGAGGGAATCACTGACGCTAGAGAAACTTTAACTACCAGTTTGGTAAACCGTAAGCTTTTGTGAATAAAAAACAAACGTATATGCAATCAACAGCATACAACCTATATATACACGTTAGTCAGTCACATCCAATCAGAATACAATTTTGTACACACACACATACCCAATTTAGCTTAAACAATTACATTAAATTACAATACATTACATACGATACACTCGCACGCTTATAACAATATTAACGCTATTAAAAATCGAAAACGCTGCGACGGGTTTCGTACCACCTAACCGACGTTTAAAGCGTTTTATCGCCTACGATGTAAGCCTTACGACTAACCTAATGGTTGGGATACCGGAAAAAATCTCTGCTATAAATTTGATGTACGAATAAGTCTCTATTCAAGATTTGAAATTGAAGATACTTTAATTTTTAATATGTGCAGTTTATCATGTAGTTTCGAATATTCTTTTACATAATTCAGTTTTAGATACTCACAATTAAACACTCTACAAGATTAAAAATATATAAATAAAAATGCCGAATAATTTTGAAGATTTATACTTAAATTTTTAACTACACATCTTCCAAATTGAAGAAATTTGTATTGTGTATCATCAGAATTGAAACTGTTTTAATGGTGATACTTAAATAATTTTCAACGTTTAATTTGAAAAATGAAAAACTTTTCAATTTTAAAGATGTATAAATAAAAATTATTAAATTTGAATGATTTTTAAGGTAATAAGTAAAGTTTTAAATTATAATTCTTCCAAATTGAGTAAGTACCAATTTGCAAAATATAACAAATTTAAATAATTTTTCTGAATAATTTTAGCGAATAATTAATTAAATTGATTTATTTTTCAATTCAATTAAATGGTACCATATTATTCAACTAAAATTTTGATTTTATCATTTAAATCTCACGTTAAAGCTCACCTCTGCAGCCTTATAAATCCAACTTTTTATTGCGTATTTTACGGAGAAGTTTGAGCACATATTGCCAATACATGCTGAAAATTTCTTCGATATCTAGAATAGTTCTAAAAATTTAACGAAAAAGTGATGATCATGAGGATATGAGGTTTTGGGAATGTAAAGAATTTATTTTACTGAACAACATTTTTTATTTCTTATAAAGAATAAATTTCCTCATAAATTAATCAAACCCAGTTTTCCTACTAAATCCGCGGAAAACAATTTTTTCATCCCACTTAATGGAAGAGAAATCTAAAAAATTAGTAGGAAAACCTCTAACATGACAAAAACCACTAAAATGGCAGCACTACGGCTTACTTCAGGGGCGTCAACTTCGATTCATGGTAATTACATTTTTTATTTCCTACTTCAATGAAATCTTATTTTATTTTGCAATTTTATAAACTAATATTTATTAATGAATACTAAACGACAATGAGGACTGTAAATAATTTTAAAATACGACGTTGATGTTTGCCACAGGTATGGATTTGAATGTTGTGTAATTAATTTTTTTTTAAACCAAGAGTCATATCAAAAAAGTAAAAGCACCTCTGGATTGTTCTCGGAAATATCTCGGTGTGCATTTTTTTTTATTAAACAATTTGTTAAACAATGACGCCATTTGTTATCTTTCTGCAATTTTGGCAAACAAAGTATGCATCGAATGGAAAAATCAAGTGCACCATTACATTCCCCTCGAAAATATCTATGTGGGTTTTTCTTGTTTGTTTTTTTATACCCATTTTTTAAACAATTAGCGTATTTGTTGTTCAGCGCACTGTTGTTCCGTGTTCGTAGATATGGATTTAAAAGTTGTGCAATTATAAAAAAAAACTAAGAGTCATATACAAAAATCCGAGACGAATCTAGTGATGTTTTTACTTTTTTTATATGAGTCTTAGTTTTCTTAAATTAATTACAGAAATTCAAATCCATATCCATGGATACGGAGCAACAGTGCGCTGAACAAAAAATTCGCTAATTGTTTAGAAAATAATTATTAAATAAATGCACACCTAGATATTTTCGAGAGGAATGCAATGGTACACTTGGTTTTTTGATTCAATGCATACTTTGTTTATAACAATTGCAGAAAGATAACAATTGGCGTAATTGTTTAATAAGTTGTTTAAACAAACAACCAAAAAATGCACGTCGAGGTATTTCCGAGATGAATCCAGAAATGGTTTTACTTTTTATATATGACTTTTGGTTTAAAAAAAATTAATTACACTACTTTCAAATCCATATCTACGAGCCCGGAGCAACAGTGTGCAGAACAACAGATGCGCTAATTGTTTAAAAAATGGGTATAACACAATACACATCTAGATATTTTCGAGGGGAATGTAATGGTGCACTTGGTTTTTCGATCCGATGCATACTTTGTTTGCAAAAATTGCAGAAAGATAACAAACGGCGTAATTGTTTAAATAAAAAAAATGCACACCAAGATATTTCCGAGACGAATCTAGAGGTGTTTTTACTTTTTTGATAGGACTCTTAGTATTTTAAAAATTAATTACACAATTTTCAAATCCATATCTGTGGCAAACTTCAACGCCGTGAAAGATTAGGGAGGCGATGGAAGATAGTAAGATACTGCGTGACTATCGGTTTACCAAACTGTTAAATAAAGTCTACCTAGCGAAAATGAAAAGCTCGCTTACAGTGGACAAACTGTCATAAAATATATCGGAGATTATAACATAACCAAAATTAATTTTTCTCTAGAATTCATTTAACACATTACCGAACCTTTAAGTAAATAATGCATTTTTTACCTGGAAAGAATAACCGAAATTTATCATTCTGTAACCGATCTTGAGGGAATTATTGTTGTTGCATAATGTAAAGTTTTCTTGATTTTACATTTGCAAATATTACTTAAGAAGCATGGAACTTTATCCAACTTTTCCTGAATATGTGACAGAATAGTTTTCAATAATTACACCACGTGCAATAATTATTACTTTTGAAAATCTTTACGGTACATCTGGAAAATTTAATCTGCGTTAATAAAGTTTATCAAACTGCCATTTATTCTTTAACATTTCGCAAGACACAAATTATTAAAATAATGCCAAACATTCTCCTTTTGGTCCGTATATCCCAATTATACTTAAAAGTTCGGTGAAGTTTCGAATATTCGCGTCGCTCTTTCAATTCTAAGCCTTCTGATGGACTTTAGCGAAAGCTTTCTCATGGCATTAAATGAGGAATCTAACTTTTGACCTATTACTTTACGGCAGGGGTCTTTAGCGAGGGAAAATTTGGTATCAAATACTCATTTGCTAGATGTCTCGCTTCTACAACTGCGCTTCCTCTCTCAGCACGGCAAACTTTCGCCTCACTCTTACAGCTCAGTAGAGGGTTGTCATGGTGGAAAAGAGACACGTGGCAAATGAGTATTTGGGACCAAATTTCCACTCGTTGAAGAGGCCTGCTGTACGGATTCGCAGCCAATGTTTGAAAGAAGATTATTTTATGTTCATACTACCTTTTGTCTAGATAGGGTCGTCAACAATCCTTAGAATCGATTGATATCGCCGTCTCGACCGATTTTTAAACCAGCTCCTTCGCTTTTTGCAAGAAATGTTCTACCTCCCATCCATGGTACCAGTGAGGCGAGGGAACTCGCAAAAAAGCTGAGATTAAACCATGTAACGCGTCCAATCACAGAAACTTAAATTCTGTACAAAAATTCAGATGGCAGACCGATTACTTTTTCCGACATACCCAAAGAGTGCCAGGAGATTTTCAATCGTGCTGTTGCACTTCATGCATAGCAGGCAGTTAAACTTGCCTGCAGAACACTTTTGTAAAGTGGCATGAAATGGAAAGATGGACGAAAAAAACGATTGTCATCTAGCTCTTCTTCCTGTCTGTATACTTTGAAAAAATCCATGGAAAAATTGGAATATTAAAATAGATAAATTTCTATATAAAAAATTATACGGAAGTTCAGCTACACGTAACAGTAATTTACAGGAACGTAATGCGCGAAAATGTTATGCCGATATTTGCCAAAATTGAAATTTTTAGATATAAATGGCTAAAATTACTCATTAAAAGTGAAAAATCCGTATTATTTTCTAGTCCAAAAAGGTATGTTTTAACTGCATTAAAAATCTCTCACTTTGTTATCTATTCTTCATTCGAGGATTCATGCGTTGTTATTCCTGTCAAGTACGACGAAACAGACTGCATTCGGCTGTTGGAACAGCTGCTATTAAAATGGAAGTGGAACAGCAGCTTCCTATTGATGAACTCGCCTTTGAAGATGTGGACAACGAAGACTTGATTGAAACTGAAGGCATAGGTGCTAGGGATAATGAACATCATGTACCGAGTCCATTAGAAGCACACCCGGATATTAATAACGATGATGTGGATAGGGAAATCCCAGAAAAACTACAGCACCTTGGAAGGTATTTTGGTCATGCTTTACTAGAGTTTAGATATGTAGAACCAACACTAAGGCATTCGCTGCCCAAACTAAACATCACAAATGATCTGCGTGCACTAATAATACATCTCGACAGCAGGGTTTTACCTACGTATTTGTACGTAGCACAAACGTCGTTAGAGGTGCAGACTCTTTTATACTGTTCAGCTGTGGCAACCGTTAGAACTCTGGGCCGGAAAACTAGGCCTGCAAATGCAGTTTTTGTCCCAGCAAGGGATCGAGATCCATCATCGAAAGTCAGGTTGGATATGGATGTGAGCAAAGTAAGGTGCAAATTGGCTCGATTCACTTAATATAAATAAGGAAATAGAACCAGAAACACCAGCAATATTGGATGAGATTATAGACTCCCTACGATAGACACTTGATGTTCTTACTACCAGACTGCGTCGGTACAAGAAAAGTAATGCACGAAGGCAACAGAATCGAAACTTTCAGCCAGATGAAAGAAGGTTCTATGTGAACTAAGAGTAAAGCCAAATGACCAGCCAGACACCGAAGTCCCTCAATTGGAAGATATGACAAACTACTGTTCGGGTGTTTGGGGATAAATAAACAGATGCAATTTGGATATTGCGTGGTAAAAACTGGAGGAAGCACGGGCAAGCAATAGCCCTGAAATGCAACTGACCTACATCACAGCTTTAGATGTTTCAGTGGTCTTGAAAAGGGCAAGTAATTGGAAAGCTCCAGGTCCGGTAATGATCTAAAACTTCTGGTACAAGTACCTGACGAGTGTGCATCTTGCATTGGTAAGGTGTCTTCAGAAGATCATTGAATACCCAAATCTGATGCAAGGCTTTATGCTTGAGGGTACTGCGTATATGTTACCAGAAAAACCAGACGCTCAAAATCCACCTGACTTTCGACCGATAGCCTGTCTTCCAACAATTTATAAAGGTCTTACAGCTATCATTGCAGATAAGGTATATTCTCATTGTGACAAGAATGACATTCTTACAGAAGAACAAAAAGGATGCTGTAAAAACTCACGAGGCTGTAAAGATCTAGTCACTATAGACGCTGTTGCCATGACTCAAGCTCGTAAGCATCAAAGGAACTTACACATGGCATACATTGACTACAAGCAAGCGTTTCCTTCCGTGCCGCATGACTATTTGCTTGAAGTCTTAAAACTTTACAAAATCTGCCCACGCATGATTGACCTTCTAAGCCATGCGATGAGGCTTTGGGGTACAAGAATCAAGTATTTTGATTATGTACAACCAAGGATAACTAGATCAATACGCTTTTCGACGGGTATATTTCAAGGAGACTCCTTCAGCGCACTATGGTTCTGTTTAGCGTTGAATTTATTGAGCAAAACACTAAACAACATGTCTCAAGGGTTCAGAATTCATGATAATGAGGATGGTCATCAAGTGTCCCAGCTTCTTTACATGGGTGACCTGAAGCTGTATGCTAGTTGAGCCCAGAAACTGCAGCAAGTGATCGATGTCACAAAGCCGTCATGTAAATATCTGGGTATCCTTGAATCTAAGGGTATTGGGCATACGATAGTTAAGATAAGCCTAATGACTGCCTTGACTACGAGACTCAGATTGATTATGAAGAGTTTTCTCAAGAGGGCAAACAAAATCAGGGTAATGAACACATATGCCATCACTGTCCTCACGTACTCCTTCGAGCTCATAAAATGGTCTAAGACCATTCTTGAAAAGTTAAACAGCATTGTTCGCGTAGAAATGACGACGCACCGAATGCACCACAGAAATTCAGCGATTGAAAGGGTAGTTCTTCCCTTGAATATCAGGGCAGAAGCCATAGAGGAACTAGAAATACAATGGAGGCAGAAAGTCATCCATGGAGAGCGTCTCAAAACGTTGGATCAAAATGAAGTGGATAGTGAGGCATCCAATATTTGGCTAAGATAGGGTGTTCTGTATTCAGACGGAAGGATTTGTCATTACGATACAGGACAAGGTTGTCAGCACCAGTAATTATTGCAAACACGTGTTACATCTAGACGTGGTTGGCCGGTGCCGATTATGTGGAGATACCAACGAATCCATCGAGCACATTATTTATGGCTGTCGCGTAGTGGTTCAGAGAGAATATACTCACAGACATAATGATGTAGCGGGCATTATACATCAACAACTTGCGCTAAACTTAGGCCTCTTAAAATACTGGATGCCCTTCTATAGATGCATTCCAATGTCCGTTTTAGAAAGCGAAAATTACATCTTATATTCGGATGTTACTATCAAAACGGATCATTACATCCGGGCCAATCGACCTGACATCGTGGTGCTAGAAAGAAAAGAAGGAAGAGTCTCCATCATCGACATTCCTTGTCCGCTCAACCGAAAGTTTCAGTCAACCTATACAACCAAGATCCACAAGTATAGCTTGTTAAGGCATGAAGTAAAGACCATATGGAGGAATGTGAATCATGCATCTATTCATCCCATTGTGATTTCGGCTACGGGCAATGTGCATTTAGGAGTCAGTAGGGTATTGGCAACAGCTCAGAAGGCGGTTTTATTAAACACCCGTCGCATTCTAAGAAATTTTCTTGACCATCCAGGAAGTGAGCGACTAAAAATCCGTGGAGGTCAGATAGTCGCTCTAAGAAAGCATCCAGAGGTGACTGTTATCACTCCCAATGCTCGTGGTTGATTGTAATTGTATACCTGCAACATCATCGCAGGAGGTTTCATGCATCGTATTAAATTAATTGAATTAACTTATAATATTCTAATCTCATCAGTCATTTGACTTAGTCCGTGGCTATGATGTACAACCGGGTTTGCTCGAGTGAAACTTTAATGAAAACATAATAATTTGATTTAAAGAGAAGCCCACCTTATAAATATGTATAATAAAAGACATTTAATAAAACTAAGTCTCATTTTCGTATTATTTTTCGAGTGTTTTGGCAGAAAGAAAACGTTTGTGCTGAAACCTACCAAGGGATAAATTGATCAATAATAAACATTTAATAAAAAAGTGCAATTTTTGCATTATTTTTCGAGTTTTTTTGGCAGAAAGCAAACTTTTTTTTACCGAATCCTACTCAATTTCATCTAGAATAATTGGTAAAATTAGTATATTTTTTCGCTATAAATAAATCAAAATGTTTTAGAAAAAATGGAAAGGCAGCAATATCATAATCTAATTTTATAGTTTCTTAAATTTACAATAATAAGTAGGTGCTTTGTCTCACTAAGGTATACGCATGTATAAATTCCCAAATATTACCGACATCACAGTTTCCGCAAGCGTAGACTCAAATTCAGCTTTGCTTTTCATTACTTAAACTGAAATTTAAAATGCATTGCATAAATATTGAACTATTTGGTACAATGTGTTTAATTCTAAAATAAAGAAAATGTATTATATATACCTTAGCTACCGATCTATGTAATAAGAAAAGATCAGTAGTTTCCACTAGCGTTGAATCAAGGAACTAAAAACCAGTTTTTCCGCAGAATTTTTCTTGGTTTATTGTACTTTGATTTCAGCAAAACCTTGTTTAAATAAATGCATAATTCAATCTTTTTTATTAAAATAATGTTCATCATTACTTTCCGGATGGCGCACAGTGGAAAGAAATGCACTTTTTTTGTTCAAAAATGTCCGCAGCCTTCAATTTTGGTCCGATTGTGAATTTAAAAAAATTAAAGTTCATTAAATTTTAAAGAGCTTCAAGCTCGGAAATTTTGTATGCTCTATTTGTTTATTAATAATTTTCACTCAAAGTATGGAACAAAATAAATTTTGTACATAACAATTTTTTACGCTTTAATAACTGAGTAGGTATACTTTATATTGTCTTAAATAAATGTTTATGGACTCATAGAATACAAATAATCTGTTTATTCTTCCATTTATTTTTACACGGTCCGTTCCGGGTTGATGGGCCGTTCAAGGAGGGTAGGAAGGGAGGCGGTGATTTGTGTGGTGGGAGGGGGTAGACCGGATTGTGGAAAGGAAGATTCTCCGGCGGAGAGGTAGAGTTGCAAGGAAATCAGGAAAAACGTTTGGGTGCTCGTTTTAGGTTTGGGAGGAGTTCTAGATAAACATAACCTTGTGTTTTGAGTAGGTATTCTTGTCGGCGGTTTCTTCTAACTAGTGGGTACTGTAAGGTGGATCCTCCGAATGTTCCCTCACATCATGGCTTTCCTGGCCTGAAACCCGTCAATTAGATGCGTTAAGACCCTTCTCACACTTCGTCGAAATAGAGGCGGGAGTGGGAAACTCAGTCCGAGAGTTCTCCCTTCTCCGTCGAATATTTGGTGCGCGGTTCAATGAGATTATTTCACCCTGCTCCGTTGTGCGTGCTGTTGCCCTTTAGCTTCTCCAGTCTCTCAGCATTACATTTGATGAAAATAAACTGATAAGTTTAAACTAATTACATGATGTGATGTACGAAATATTAAATAGGGTTATTACACAATACGTACATATTATAGAGAAATTCGTACATAATAAAAATTAGAAATGCTATATAAAATAAGAACATATTTAAAAAACCTAATAATAATCATGTAAAAATAATTCTTCTCACAATAATTTCTTCTCACTGTGTAGAGGGCTTCTCCAATTTTAAACATCGAAAACTTTCGAAATTATATAATCTAAGATTTATCTATTTTATCTATTTATTTAAACAATTTTGATTAAAAAATCAAGAGTTTGTCCTTTTTCTACGAGTCAGTTTGTTTACGGAGTCAACTAAGAACGTCTATCTGATGATTTTTTTCTATGTTGTTTGTATACATTTACAAGAATGATAATCATTCAAGCAAGTTCCATAACCAAATTCAGATTTTGTCTATTTTTAAACAAATAGGCCTAATTTGTTTATCGAACAAATAGAATGTATTTTTAGTAAGTCTTTCCTACGTTACTTTGCAAATCTAGAATGATTAATAATTTTTTTCAAAAATGTTCATAAAGATATTAAGAGTTAGACTATTTTTCAACGAATAGCCACAATTTATTTACGGATTCAACTTAGAATATCTTTCCGATTACCATTTTATATGTTCCTTTACAAATTTAGAAGAATAATTAATAATTTAAACGATTTTCACACAAAACATTTAGAGTTTGATCACTTTTAAATCAAATAGTCTTAATTCGAATAGGCTCAATTTTTTACTGTGTTAACTAATAAAGTTTTTCTGATGACGTTTTTGTTTGATGCTTTGCAAGTTTTCAAGAATTTCTTTCCGATCACTGTTTTATATTTTGGTTAGTAAATTTACGAGAATTAATAATTTTTTAAACAATATTCATTGATTGGTTGGTACCAACGAACGAGATCCAATGGGTGCCCTCTGCCAATGTGCACTTCCGTGGTGGTGTCCGCCCAACGGATTTTAGTAAAATTTAGTAAAATGTTCTGTGTAGATTATAAAAAGATAAGATTTTAAATAGATATTTTATGATAAAATATTGTGTGTATAACAAATAAAAATGGTTTCATGTTTAGCAACGACCTGATCCTTGACACACTATTTCTTATTCTCGGACCGCCCGCTTGTGCGCGCGAAAACATGTATACACGCGCACAGAATTTAAAAGTAGAAACAGTGGTTACGCAAAAGAAAACTCCAAATACCTTTATTCGATATATTAAATTAAATAACGAATTTTATTCATTAAAAAAATAAAAGAAATAATCACAAATGTACACATTTTTCAACCACTTAAAAACAATACGCGTGTAATCCCACATTAATTAATTAATTAATTAAAATAATAAACTTTAATAAATATAAGAATAAAATAAATATAATTATAAATATTAATAAAATTAATAAACCCGCTCCCAGCGAAATCGCGGTAAAATTTCAGCCACAACCACGTCTCACGACCGTGAGATAGGTGGTTACAGTCTGTAAAGGAATCAATACGACGATCCAGCAAAAGCCTCGTGCACCCTAAGAACACAGAGCGACCCAAGGACTACCGCCGTCTGCATTTTTCCTGTAAGTGTTTTAGCATATTTTTGACACGCAGGGATGCTTTTTAGGCCATTAGCAAGTGACCGCTTTGGCACCTCCAAGAGCGCCGAGGATAAGGACGATTAGTTTAACAGAATATTCCGGGTACAATCTTTGCAGCTCCCTTATAAGGTCTCGATAGCTCTCTTTCTTTTCATTCTCCTTGGCTATGATGTTTTTGTCAGCTGGTGCCGAAACTTCGATAACGAACATGGTCTCGAGTCAGGCCTCGAGTGAGCAAGAGAAACAATTGCCGAGAATATAAAGTTCCAGTATATGCGGCACTTTCCATTCTCGACAATTGACTCGATTTCCCTAGGAGCATTTAGAGGAGCGATATTAAGGTTAATGCCGTAAGAGTGACAGAGATGGTAATAAAGCACTCTTAGTGCCGCATTGTGCCTTTGAATGTAGGTCGTTCCCGCGTGAGTTGGACAACTAGATAGTATGTGAGCTAAATGCTCGGGGTGTGCATGGCACGCCCTGCAGCTATCATCAGGAATGTCTTGGCTCAAAATGTGGCGACGGTATGTTAAGGTGGAAATGACACCGTCTTTGCATGCAAAAATGAAACCCTATGTACCAGACTTCAAACCGGGCATTTAAGGAAAGCAAACATTAGCTCACAAGACATTGACTGATCCTTCACATTTCTGTGGAAGATACCGTGCATCCTCTTATCGAGGAGCTGTTCACGAAAGTTTTTCTCTATGTGCTGTATCCAGAATAATTCTGTTGTGAAGACATTCAAGATTCAATATTCCGCGACCACCTTGACGGTGTGAGATGTACAGTCGCGGAACGGAAGACTTAAGATGCATGCTTTGGTTCATGTGCATAGCCTTTCTTATCCCGATATCAAGGGATCTGAGCTCGTTCTTCGTCCATGGAACTACTCCCAAGTGAATAGAGTACTACCGGGACGGCAAGCATGTTCGTTGCAGATACTTTGTTCCTCGCCGACAGTTCGGAAGACCAAATCTGTCGGATGAGACGTTTGTATTAGCTTCGGAGAGTATCCTTTATAGATTTCACATCCTGAATGCGGCTCTGTGGCACGCCCAGGTATGTATAAGTCTCTCCAGCGCAAAGGTGTCGTATAGCGCTTCTATCAACGAGCTCAGGATCTTCAGGGATGTCATTAAGTTTTTCTATCTTCAAATAAACCTTGGTGCATTTGTCTAACCCAAATTCCATTCCAATTTCCTTAGTATATCGTTCGACAATCCCCAGAGCTAGATGCAGCTGCTCTCTGTTTTTAGCATAGATTTTAAGATCGTCCATGTAAAATACATGAGTGACCTTCTACTTTCGATCTGCAGGTTTGCCGCACAAGTATCCGTCGGAATGGCGAAGTGCTAGAGATAGTGGCAATAATGTAAGGCAAAAGAGGAGTGGGCTCATGGTGTCGCTCTGAAAGACACCTCTCTGATAGGTGACTTTGTCAGTTGTCACACGATTTTTTCCAGATGAGATAGTAAATCTGGCTTTTCAAAGCGGTATCAATCTCTCTATGCATAAGTATTTGCGAATGAACCTTTAAGATTTCCAAAAGACAGATGATAAGTCTATGGGAGGTCGAATCGAAAGCTTTCCGATAATAAATCCAGGCCATCGATAGGTCACGCTGGTAGAATGCTGCATCTTTACAGACACATCTATGGATGAGCAATTTCTCCCGACATCCGGTTACGCCTTTCTTTGACCCTCGTTGTTCAAACATACATTTCTTGCCACACAGATTCAATCGCCCGAATAATCGTATCATTTAGGATAGCTGTGAATATCTTATAAAGTGTGTTTAGACAAGTCGCCCGGTATCCCAGAGTCACTGTTCTAGACACCTCACCCAGGTGCCATTCAGCTTTCGGCACGGTTTCCACACTTCCGCTTGGGGGTTAATTCCTTCGGGACCACCCCTGCACAATTGTCCGCGACGGCCTATTTATTTTTGTAACCATATTCAGCAGAAACCATTGGTACAGGGACCCTCTATCCGCAACCCGAGAACGTGTTTGGTGGCTTTGTCATAGGCCCTTCAGTTTGATTCTAGAGGAATCAAAACTGAACCGAATATATATATATATATGTGTGTGTGTGTGTATGTGTGTGTGTGTGTGTGTGTGTGTGTGTGTGTGTGCGTGTGTGTGTATAATATTATAATATAAGATTCGCTCTAATATTCGTAGAAATTTCAGTCATTTTTGTTGTTAAATACAACATTATCACAATTTAAAAAATGAATGAAATCGGAACAAACATCACAATTTGTTCTAAATTCCAATTTAAATTTTCACAGATTTCTTATTCCTATTAATAAATGTAGCCTCAGACATAATGCTCATTTTTAGCCATACTTTAAAAAAGAATCTCGCGGAAATTTGTCTTTAAAATGACTTTCACAACATTAAAAACTATTCCAGATATTTCAGCAGGAAATAATATTTGTACAAAGACCAATTAACAGCAATAACCGATTCCTGTATTCGATGAGAAACGTATCTTTGCAATATACTGGAGTTTTAGAAGCATATGTAGTAGGTTGGGCCGAAAAACTCAAAATGGTTAGTTTCATTGGTAAGAGCACTGCAATTTTCTTAAATTAAATTTTTTATTTTAAAAATAGTAAATGTTTAAATTTTTTTGTATGAATATTATAAAATTTAATATACTTGGATTTAATGTAATATTAAAAACTATCATATTTAAACATGTAAAAAATATATTATATTTACAAAAAGTGTCGAAAAGTGCACGTGTTTAATTTTTGCCTGAAGTTGTAGAATTTTTTGCTCTATTGTTTGCGTATCCTGAAACATGAGACATTTTCTTACAAATAACAACCAAAATTTTCAATCCATATATTACATGTGTATAAATGGTTAATATTTCAGAATCCATAAAAAATATAACAAAAATTTGTTTGAAGCTTAAAAATATACTACGAAGAAGCTTGCAGTGCTATTACCAAGGTTCAATGGCAGTCTCTTGCATGTGATTAGGTTCGCCCATTTGTGTTCAGACCTTGAAACTTTTTTTTTTGTTAGTATAAAAGCGTCGCTGTTGATCCAAGTTTTTATGACTGGACATGTCAGGTGTGATGGGCAAATGTGGTACGGAAGTGAGTTCAATAGTTTTTGCTTGCAACCTTTTTGAAAATTGGTAAAGACCATCTGCCTTTTTGCAGATCTCAGAGACCATTTCATAAGGAAGCGTGATAGACATTCCGAATATTGCATCGAATATTGCATCGAGGACATAAAGATTGTGGCAAGGGTCTTTTCAACACAGGACTCACAATATATATTTTTCAAGTGATTATACAAATTGAAACTGGAAGTAAAAGTTTTCTTGCATACTTGACACACGTTGGTTTCCACGTTCTCACTGGTGTCCACGGTTTCCACTGACTGCTGCATGACTGCAACTTCATCAGTGTATATCTTTTATTTCACGTAACCATTGTCTCTACTTTTAAATTCTGCGCGCGTGCATATATGTTTTTGCGCGCGCAAATGGACGGTCCGAGAGTAAGGAATAGTATGCCGACGATCCGCTCGTGTTTAGCAGGCTCAGCGCCGACATAACCTATAATACACATTCAGATTCATCTGGAACTAATAATAGCAATACTTTTTTACAGAAATGTTTTCTATTTCAAATACTGGACCGGATGCTTATTATATACTTAAAATGTGTTTTCAACATTATAAAAACGTTCCAAGTTAGCCAAAAAATGCAATTTTCTATCAATTAAAATAAATTCCTAAATAATTTATTTCTCGGTTATATTCTCGGTAATATTCTCATTCTCGTTACCGCTCTCAATGTAATATAACCGGCTTAGAACTCTATTCGGGTAGCCCGCTCTTTGCGTTGAACATGGCCGACGACCGTGATGGGATCTGATTGGTGCTACGTGCTACGTGAAGTGGATAGTGAGGCATCCAATATTTGGCTAAGATAGGGTGTTCTGTATTCAGGCGGAAGGATTTGTCATTACGATACAGGACAAGGTTGTCAGGTTGTCAAGGTAGCCCGCTTTTTGCGTTGAACATGGCCGACGACCGTGATGGGATCTGATTGGTGCTACGTGCTACGTGAAGTAGAATGTGAGGCATCCAATATTTGGCTAACGACTTCTAGATTTTGTTTCGTGTGTTTTAAAATAAAAACACAATTATTTAAAAGATTAAGATATTCTACGTTTTTTGCCCATTAAGTATTTCATTTTTCTTAAAAAAAAAGCTTAAAAGATAGATAATAGATAATAAATAGAACTGTCAAGCACAAAGTACGTTCACTCTTATGGGGAAAAATGAGACCCGATTATAGTTATTTGTATTCCCCTGTGCCACGCATTATCCTTTAACAGGGAAGAGGCGCTTCTCCTTATGGTTTCTGGGCAAACGGCTTATTCATGTCGTTGTCTGCTCGATGTTTATGAACTGTCAAGCACAAAGTACGTTCACTCTTATGGGGAAAAATGAGACCCGATTATAGTTATTTCTATTCCCGATTGGCGGCGCACAAGTTTGTCAAACTGGTTGCGGACTTGCAAGCGCCAGGGGACTTGTCGTTGACAGTTGTCAACAACTTGATGTGTACCGCATTGAAAGGTGGATGTTACTGTTTAGTTAACTATTGTTCTCGCGAAGTACATGTGATTTAATGGTTGTTTAATTATACGTGAAGTGTCTATGAAAAGAGGTTCCGAAGATTTCCCTTATGTAAGTATCCGAAAAAGTACATAGTTGATGTTTGAGAAAAAACCGATGTGTTACATAACCTCTAAAATTCTAATATGCGAAATTGAAATAAATAAACAAATTTTGTTATAGCCCTAAATACAATTTGGAAATTTCTAAATAAAAAAAGTTTTTTAATAATTAGCATTGTTTGACTGTTTATTACAAAGTAGATGTTCAAAATCATTGAGCAAAATGTCCATTATTATACTGGTATCTAGAAGAACACAATGAATTGATGTGTCCCTGGTTGCAAATCCCGGAATGTTCAAGCGCATCTGTTTCCGCAGAATGCAGCTGTTCCCTACCGATAGAAATCTTTGAGTATTCTCTAGCGAAATAGCCTGGCTTATTTGAGACTATAAGCAGAGTCGATTTGAAACGATTTAGTCTCTGAGATAGTCTGAGAGATTTGGGACCTTTTCAACGTCCTTTTAAGAGTAGTGAGACGGTAATATAGTGTTCTTTTGTATTCGTTACGTACCGGTCGGGCAGTTATTTACAGTAGTTGACCGTCGCTAATCCGACTCTCCCTTTTTAAATTTCTCTTCAAATTATTAACACTTTTGTTTAATCAATGAATTTCCTCATTATACTTATAATTATAACTTATATACTAATACATAGTTATACTATACATAGTTGGTATTTCAATTTCGGAAAGGACACTTTAAAGACTTTGAAACATTTAAAAGAACTACCTGGACCTTTAAATATATCTACTTGAGTGCCTCCGGAGAATTTCTCTGAGCTTCTCTGACCCTAGAGAATCTGATTTGGCGTAATATTCTTACACCAAGATTCGTTGCAAACAGTGCCGGAGTTGCTATCTGTAATTTCTGAAGCCTCGTGGGTACCCACCTTCAAAACGCCTCGGCTAACGGCCAATACCATTCCGACTCTCAACTTGCCGAACGAACTTGAAATAAATTTGTTCTGGAAGTGTTGCCGTCTCAGTTATTGCCCTCAGTAAAATATACGAAGTCCCCATGCGTTTAGGAATTGATGAGCAGTTCTCTAGTTACCCCGCCAGGACCAAGTCATGGAAACCGTGCATCTCAGAATTCTCTGCACGAAATATTGCTTGGTCAGCAGCAGAATTTGAATTCAGATAGGACTGAAGTGAACTCTTCTCTTGAGGAGAAAGGTGACGAAAAAAAAGACAGATTGCAGTTTAAATTAGTTAAACGATGCGTTTCTATTACGCAAGAGGTTTCGTTACGGACGAAACTCCGCACTTACCGTTCTGGACAGATGCAGTGAAAAAACTGGAGAACATGCTCTTTGTATCCAAAGATAAACTGGAACCTCTTCCCGATCCGCCCTCTCTTGTACATTGGAGGTACAACTTCAAAGACTTGCCCGAATTGTGGAAAACTTTGAAAAGCAAAGGTTGCGAGTACATGACGACCGGATATGGCAATCAAAGACAAAACTGCTAGTTACGAGGGTAGTTCAATAAGTCCTTAGAATGAAGTATAAAAACAATTTTTTTTGGGTAAATTTTTTTTTATTTTTCAACATAATCTCCTTGGAGCT
>NC_046661.1:8868723-8874252 GCF_010883055.1 Belonocnema kinseyi | reverse complement strand
ATATCTAGTCGGGAGTGGTGCTGACTGAAAACAGATGATTTGGAGCGATTCGCGCGCCATCTGTTAGTCATTCTAAGGACTTATTGAACTACCCTCGTATTATCCAACAGAGGGACTCATTAAAGCACTTCTCGATTATAGCGAGGACTTTAGGTGTGTTACCAATTCGGGCAGCCGTAAAGACTCGCAAGGCAAGCCCTCTGCCCTCCTTTGGAGGCTCCGTAACTTCCAATTGTAGCAGGGTTGACGAGGTCTCTACAGAAGTGGGGTTCATGTTCTTGGATATCCCTGCTACTGCCGGCTCAGCTAACTCAAGCCTATTCTCTTCCGGTAGGCATCGGTCGTCCTGAGGGATCAATTCGGGACTGGAGGAAGAAGGGTTGACCCTTATGCTTTCTCCCCTTTTCGGTTTCCCGAACAGTTCCCGGAAAGTTCGCACTCTTTCGTGGTCACTTCCTCTTCGCCACCCCGGCTACAACAATTATTCTTCCGGGAGCCCCTATCGTTACGTCTATTACACTTCTTGGACCTAGGCTTGCCTTTGGGCTCCTCTCTCCCGTGCGCTCACCTGATCCACGCTTCTCGTTACTGATGGATGCGGTAAGTGTTTCAATGAAGTGGGTCTGCTTCGACGAGCTCTGTGTAGTATCGCTATCGACTGAAGCCGGGGTGATAGCGACCACAGAACTGGTCTTTTTAACCAGAGATCCCTTCTTTTTGTAGGCATATTCTGGAATAAGGGACTTTTCTATGGTTGGTGGGGCTAGATACTCGCCTAACGTGGATGCTACGCCTTCGTATGACGCTGCTAGGACCGCCAGAATTTTGCAGTCGGTAAATTCGTAACGTCTGATGGCCCTCCTAAAATCGGATCTAAGATTCGCGTATACCCTATTCATTTGAATATCGAGATCCATGGGCCTTTTTAAGAGCTGATGTAGACCATAAATGAAGGTTGGGTAGTCCACTATCGGTTCATCCTGGCCTTGTCTGCGTGAAAGGATCTGCTTTTCTAAATTTTCTTGGTAGAAGGTATCCCCACGTCGGGCTTGAAAATGCCGCTTGCACTGGTCCCATGTGTTTCATGTTAATCTGTTCTCACGGTACCTGTGCCACGCATTATCCTTTAACAGGGAAGGCATAGCGACTAACAACTTCTCGTCCGTGAGGAAAGAGGCGGCTCTGCTTTCTTCAACCCTCCACAAGAAGTTGTCCACGCTTGAGCCCTTTAGTCTGTTGAAACTGGCCGAGGGTTCGCATGGGGCCTCGCCCTCATCCCTGAGCATACCTGTGACGCGCAGCGGCTTCTGGTTCAAATTCATACGGAGCTTTTAGCCCAATCGCATCTAGTTGCGCATAGCCCCTGAGTTCCGGTCTTTTCTCTTACCCGTGGGAGTACCTGTTCTGCGTGCAGTGACTCAGCTCTATATTCTGTCGCCATGGCTCCCGATATGGCTCATGTTGGCCCTGTCAACTTGTTCGGGCATATCTTGTGTATTGGGCCGAACTAAATCTTGCTCTTTTGTATATTCTTGGGGGTTCATGTCCCCCATACCCCGTGTCGCACGGCCTACTCTAGGTCTCTCTTGGCTCTGAGAAATTCTGAGGCCCGTATCGATTGTATTTTTCCGATCTGCCCCTCATTTGCCATCATCTTTCCTGTCCAGCTCTTCTTCTCTTGCTAAGGTCGGATTCATATGAGGGAAGAGGTTTTGCGCTGGGTAGTGATCGGTGGTCCGATCCGCTCGGGGCCCTTCACTTTCTCATGGCCTTAGCTTCTATGCTCCAGCTTCATTTTTCGGTTTCGCAGTGCTGCGTCTTTATTCTGGGTGGGGCTCCTCGATTCTGAATATACCAGTCATTTTTCGGGTGCGTGTCTCTAATTGCCGCAGTATTAAAAATCTGTTAAGACGCCGTTACTAATGGAGCACACGTTACGGCACTCACTGTTGGTGGGTAATATGTTGCCTGACCCGTAGGTCCACTTACTCAGGAAGTCATAATGCTACGGCTCCTCGGTATCGAGGCTTGGTATTGCCGATCTCTCATCGGCCCGTCCTGAGCCCTACTGTGACTCTCAGACCTCCTAATTGCTCCCTGACCTCTGCGAGGTATCGCGCTGTCTCTGGAAACCGAATAGCCCAAAGGTGGGGGAGGGTATTGGCGCTCGTCTGCCCCACTGGCCCTAGTCTTTAATCCGCGGGGCCTAGTGTCCACATTCACGTAAGAGGGTCTTCTACACTGGCGTTTATCGCTCTCCTTGGTTTCTCTTTATTTCCAATTTTCAGGGAATATTACTTATATTTCCGATAATTTTGTCCGATGCTTCGAGAATCCTTAGAAACTTTCGCAAATTCTATAAATATAGAGAGAATCTAGAAACTTTTGATATGCTAGCGGTTGTTCGGGGGGCCTGTTGCACCGAGATAATATCCATTACCAGATTTATCAGTCGGCATGCACCGTAAATACTGAGTATGGGATGGTACAAGTTTAAATTTCAAAATTTTGCATACATAATCATTAAAGCGGGACTTATGCAACCCCAAAGCACTTACGATCTATATAAAAACAATAGAACAGGTCGGGTCTATTTCTCTGCGCTGTCTCTCGCGTAATTCCGTTGACTAATTGTCCACTCTCTCTATCTCACTCCTGACAGCCCTCTAGTTGGGCGCCATTTTGTGGCCAAGTTTCCCAAATTTCGTGTGCTTCTCTGCTAAACACGATCGGACCGGGGGTGGCCCAGGTGGGAAACCAAGCCACAAGATAGCTGCCACTTACTTGTCTGTCGTCACGTTACGCCGGAATGAACCGGCTTCGTGGGGCACACATTTTTGACCCACGAACAACCCTCGAAGATCTTTTAATTTGTAAACAGGCGCCAGGCAGGGTTGCCCCTATCAGAGCACCGTCGGCAGTGTCTGGGTATCAACTACCAGGGTGGCTAGCTCCCTATTTATAACGAGAAAGGAGGTAGATACTCACAGGAATGAGAGAGCCAACACAATTTTTCGTATCTCTAGAACTGAGTCGCAAAGAGACGCAGGGAGAATTTGCTTGAGGAACCCGCGCGCTGTAAGAAATGGCAGTCGGCAGCAATCTTACTGCATGATCGTTTGGAGAAATACGTTCGCCTCATCTCATTGTCGTCTGTTCTTTAGCCGAACATTTTTCCAAGTCACGAGTCGCGAAGGGGTCTCCGCCGGTCTACTCACTGTCACTTCGAAATTTACTTTCGTCATAATTCAGATTTTCCACGCGCGGATCGGACCCGAGACTAAGAAGGCACTGAAAACTTGTGAACAAAAGACCACTTACTTTAGAGCCATCTGACAACTTCGATGGCGTCCCTCGAATCCATTTATTATCCTCTTAGTCGGTCGTTCTTTTTATTTTATTTCGGTCCACCCACCTCTGCCGGTCCTTAAGCCAACTCTCACATGCTGTAAGGATATACGGTCTAGCTACACGCAACTAAAAAAAATTTAACCAATAAGAAGTTACTCCACCGCATATATAACTTCCAATCCTTGTAATGTAGAAGGAATACGGAGAAATATTGTTAACATAACCTGTCAATTATAATATATTATACTGAAATTATATACATATCAATACAATACAATGATATACATGATTTTATGAATCAAGAAAACGAACCCCGTTTTCAAAAATGTATAAAAATGAATGAACTTATAGCGAGAACGTGGATTGCTATTGGTCGTCTGTCTGCTAGTGACAAGATGACCGCTTCCCCTCGTGACACTGCAGGGTTCATTTGGTCAGAGATGAGGTGGGAGATAAGCGATCCCATGTATTTAATTTCGAACGATTTTCGCCAGCACCACCTTTTACCTGAGGCTTTTGCGAACTAAAATAAAGCGCCCCCAATTACTCAGGCCAGTTAACGAACTGAAATTGATGATAGACGGTTCTACTTCAGCGGTCAAACAAGGCGGCATTTTTCCAGTTTGACAGTGTCGGTAGAGAAGATCAGAGTGGGTAATTTCGCGTATATGGTCTTTATTCTAGTTCGCAAGCTGGCTAGGTGAATTTGGGATGCTTTGATTAAAAAGTTTACGTAAAAGAATCTGAATGATCTTAAGCGAATTTTTAAAATTATGCACTATTAAACAGTTTGAAAAAATTACTGTTTTTTTGGTATTCAAAGATTAATTTAAGAGCCTATTCATCTAAATTTTAATCATTCTTTTAGTACATAACGATAAAAAAAATAAAATATGGTGGAAAATAATAAACATTTTCATATAAAATTAATACTTTTTTGGTGTTTAAAGATTACTATATATTTTTTGAATTCACTGCTTTTGGTGGTAGAAAATTTATCTTCTCGGTTAAAAAATCATCTTTTTAATTAAAAATGTAATTCTTTTTGGAAATTTGTTGATTTCGAATTGAAAATTTAACTATTTTAATTATTGTTAAAAATGGATATTTTTCAGTAACAAATTCATCTATTTGGTTGATAATTTTAAAATTTTTGTTTTCAAGCTTGTTGTTTTTTATTAGAAAATTAATTTTCTAGGTTAAAAATTCTTCTTTTTATTGAAAATTAAACTTTTTTTAAATCCGTTCTTTTTAGGTTGAACATTGAGCTATTTAATTTGTTTTTTTAATGCTTGAAAATTAATCTTAGTATAAAATGTGTAAAGGATTTAAGAAATTAAAATTTTGTCGGTTAAGATTCCGGAGAAAGTTTTTTAAGAAAATTTAAAAATATTTTGAAAATATTTAAAACACCAAAAATGCGTCAACTCAAGAATCCGGTAAAACAAAAGTATCAACATTTAAAAATTTCCGAGAAAAAAAAATACTATATACCACCCAGTTAACGGTCGTGAGACGTGGCCATAGGTGTGATTTTTCACGTATCTGGGAGCTGGTGTCATTTTTAGTTGACGGTTGCTGACACTAGGACCACGCAGTGGTTGTTTGATCTTTTTTTTAAACTTTTCTATACAATATTTCCTAAATTCACATAATTTTTTATATACGAGGGTGAATCAAATATTAACCGGAATTCTTTTTTAATATTTATTTATTTATAAAACAATACAAAAATACTATTGATTATTTTTCTACATAGTTTCCTTCACGCTCTACACATTTTTTCCAGCGGTTTGGAAGCTTGTTAATTCCTTGCTCGTAGAAACTTTGAGGTCGAGTCATCAACCAATTGCGCACGAATTCCTCAACATCTTGATCGTTGTCAAATCGCAATCCTCCAAGTGCAACTTTCATGGGCGCAAACAAATGATAGTCACAGGGTGACAAATCTGGGCTGTATGGAGGATGCTCAAGGGTTTCCCAATGTATATCCTCCAGTTTTTGTTTCGTTTCACCCGCCGTATGTGGCCTGGCATTGTCATGAAGAAGGATGACGTTCCTGATGGGGTTACCGCATCTTTTGCTTCTGTGAGCGGCTTTTGCTGCCTCCAACAGCTGGCAGTAGTAGGCAGCGTTAACCGTACGTCGATCATGTAGGAAATCAATGAGCAACACTCC
>NC_046661.1:8865622-8868623 GCF_010883055.1 Belonocnema kinseyi | reverse complement strand
AAACTTTATTATAACCCGTTGTGCAACGGACGCTGGAACCTGTTGCTCACTCATAGCTGTACTGACGAATTGACGGAGTCAAACAGCTCACCAAGCGTTTTATCCACTCCTAATACACTACATTACAAGATCCTACACTGTGAGAGTGCTTGCGATTGGCTAAGAAAAGTATTTGTAAAATTCCGGTTTATATTTGATCCACCCTCGTATATCAGACAATTTAAAATGATTAAATTAGAATAGTCCGCAAAGTGTGATTTTGTTTTGAATTCGCCCAATTTGTTGAAATGATATTGGTAGGGCGAAGGAGAATCTTCGATTCTTGCAGATTCTTAGCACCTCCAGTTCGCAGAACCGGCGGAGAGTTTCCGAGAAATGTATTTCCCCGCTAAACAAATGCATTATAAATAGATGAGTAGCTCTTTAAAACTACTTTCTTGAACACTTATTATATTATCTAATTAAATAGTATTTAGGTCAACTTTAATTGAATAATTTGATTAAAATAAATAAAAAAATATCTAATTTTCTTTTAACTTTTAATACTTTTCACATTTCCTAATTTAGTATATGTACTAATAACTAAGTTATTAGATTCAGCCTTTAAAAATAGGGGGAAAAAACTTTTAAAAAATCTGGGCTATTAATTTCAGCTTCAGTTTAGAGTTAGAAAATGATGATTTTTTGCAATTACAATCATTTTTAATACAAAATACAAATTTGGAATAACTATTAGCTTGTTACAAAGGTAAAACCACATTCCAAGTTTTGACAAGATGGAATCACCGCTTATCTGTTTCTTTTTAAAGTTATATAAATATAATTTTCGTAAGATCCCGGAGATATTTCAAAAAATTTTTTGAAGATTTTACATATACCGACAAAAAAGGCAGAAAATTTTTATCCATTTTCTTAATTATGCAGGACATACAAAATATTAGGAAAAACTACAGTCAGCTTAAAAGATACTTAGGACTTTCAGAAGATTTGAAGAAATAATTTTTAAAATAATTTTTCGAAAAACTATTCATTTTTTTAAATATTGTTAATCTCTTCAAAAATTCTGAAACTTCTGAATAATTTTTGTAATAAAAAATTATATTTTTACAAAGACCTTCAAAACTTAGAGAATTGTAAAAAACTTCCAGAGGAATCTTACCAAAAAAATTTCTTCCTTCCAAAATTCTTAAATAGGTTATAACATTTGTTTCGAAATACTCAATATTTTATGAAATTGTTAAAAATTGTTTTAAAAATGTATAGAAAATTTTAAATTGTCTAAAAAAATTCAAATTTTAAATTACTTTAAAACCTTTTCAAAACTTCTACAACTTCGAAATATCTTTTCAAATCATTCAGTTTTCCTAAAAAATCTTTTGATTCTCCTAAAATCTTCTAGATTTTGTTTCGTGTGTTTTAAAATAAAAACACAATTATTTAAAAGATTTAAATATTCTACGTTTTTTGCTCATTAAGTATTTCATTTTTCTTACCTCTTTCAAAGTTTGAAAAAGTTTACAAATTGTATACTACGACAAAGAAATTTTAAGAACAGAGTTATTTCCCATAATATTAGGAAACCCGTTTGCAATTAAAATTTTCTTTTGCATCAATAATGCTTAGAAACAGTTGGAAAACATTTGTTCATGAAATGAAATTACTTAATTGAAAATTTCCATTTACAAAATTGATGTTGCGGTAAATTCGTAATATTTATTAATAGATTTAATTACAGGCGGTTTACTTAAACAGTCTTCTTTTGAGTGACTCGCAAAATTCTTAGAAATTGAAAAAATCAACTGCAAGAATAAAAAACGAGCATATATATCTTATTTTTTTCATATATAACTTTGTCTATTAAATCATTAATATCCAGGGGCGAACTGGGCCTATTACCCCTATTAATAACAGTTAATATGCATAAATATATTAAATTGTATGCGTATTTTAAAACAAATATCATATTAAATTAACGCAAACAATCAAAAATTCCTTGGAACATTTTTAAATACTCTCAAATATTGCAATTCCTTCAAAATATTTTGACACACGTTAAACTTTTTTTTAAAGATTTTTAAAGTACTTTTAATTTTTCTTTAAATAACCATGCTCACATTTTTTTAATTCTCTAAAATTTCTTAAAATAATACAAATAAATTGAAAATTTCTTGACATCTTTTAAAACATCCTTAAATATTCAAAATCTTTTGAAATCTCTTGAAATTTTTTAAAGCTCTTGAAAATATATTGAAATTTTAAAAATACCATGAAATATATCAAATCCTTGAAAATCTCATATTAACTTTCCATAATCAATTAAAAATTCCTTGTAATCTTTTTAAATTCTCGCAAATTCGTCAAATCCTTTAAAATCTTTTGAACTTTAGAACTTTTTTTAAACATTTCTAAAGTACTTTTGAATTTTTTAAAATAACCCTTCTAAGATTTTTTGATTTCTTTTAAATTTCTTTAAATTATAAAAACAAATTAAAGATTCCTTTACATCTTTTAAAACATCCTCAAATATTTAAAATCCTTAAAAATCTTTTGAAATTTTGTAAAGCTTCAGATTGAAATTTGAAAAAAGAAAAAAGTTCCAAAACGTTAAATATTGAAATGTTTGTAGATTAGAGTTTTGAAAATGGGATCAATAAAACTTCAAAGTTTTGGAAATCTAATTTTCAAACATTTTCAACTATTCAATAAAAATTATTTTTAACTCGATGAGATTCAAGTCTTCAAATTTTCAATTGTAAACTTGAAAGTTTATATATAAAAAATTAATAATCATGAATTAATTGAAAGCGTTCAAAATTTAAACGTACGTTTTTCAATTGGGCAATCTCTAAATGAAATTATTTCATACTGAAATTTAGAAAACAGAAAAATTTCAGAATGTTAAAAATTGTAATGTTTGTAGATTAGTTAAAGTATTAAATTAAAGTGTTAATAGAAATTACTCGAGTTAAAGTTTAACTATTTCTAAAACGATTTTCGTGTA
>NC_046661.1:8856591-8865522 GCF_010883055.1 Belonocnema kinseyi | reverse complement strand
CATACATTTCTTGCCACACAGGTTCAATTGCCCGAACAATCCTATCAATTAGGATAGCTGTGAATATCTTATAAAGCGTGTTCAGACAAGTTATTGGCCTGTAGTTCTTCGGGTGAGCTAAGTTGCCTATTTTCGGCAGGAATATTGTGCGCCCTTCCACCAACCACTCTGGAATCGGCTCTTCCGACTTCAAATATGAGGTGAAAATACGGGCCAAATGCTGATGGCTTTGACTTGTTAAGTGTGTGATAACGGGTCCGGAGTTCGCGCGCGAACTTTCGAACCTTGGCGGTAAAATTCCTGCCAGATGTGATGTAGTCCATCACACATTGAATGCGGGACGCGTACTGTCTTGCCCAGCCTATCTTTATGGCAAGTTGATGCATTCGTCTTTTGGTCTTATGATCAGCCGTTGGTTTTGTTTTACGGCTGGAATCGGCCAAAGCTCTCGCTGCATTATACACACAATAATTGATAGCCCAGAGATCGGATTCACCGGAAAAATTTCCACGAAGCTCGTCATCTATTTCAGCCAGATCTTTAGGCTTGAGAGAAACCTTGGTGTTGATGTTTCACCGGGTCGTAAAGCATCGCTCTTTATCTATTGGATGCCTGTCCGCGCTTGGTCTTAGTGTCGCCTCTCTTTCTTTGTTGCCGGCTTGTTCTAGCTGTGGTAGAGTAGGCGTTCCGCTTACATAGCTCCTGTTACGGAGTAGTTCAGCATGGTTTCGCAGACGTTGCTGCGAAAAGGAGCCCTGCGCCAACAATGCCGACCAATCTAGAGCTGGGGGAGCCAATGAAAATGAATTCAATGCGATGGATCAGCGGGATCTCGTGACCTTTGGGTGGACGGAGCAACTGAATAACGCGAAACATCAAAATCGCCAATTTCTTTAATTTCTTTCTAATGCGGATCGAGTTATAAATAGAAGACCACCGAAGTCTTTCGAAACTTTCAGATCGGCAACAAAGATATCTTTGTGGTAACTAGTTTAGCAGAAACTTAAGTGGTAAATCATTTCAGAAATTGCTAACTTTCGTCGTTTACCGACTCGCAACTTGCTCCTTCAAAGTAACTCTTAGGTAATCCGCCAAGAGGGCGTAGTTATCAGCGCATGTTTTTCACCTTCTCTTATTCCATTATCTCGGCAATCTCCCACCTCATCTCTGATTCGGTGTTACCCGATGGTCCGTCTGGTGCTGCCATTCGTTGTTTACCGCGGAACTACCGCGCTGTGCTGTTTTCGCTTGACCCTTGCTTTCGGTAGCCCCCTCTCTGCGTCGAACATGGCCGTCGGCCGTGACAGGAACTTATTGGCGCTTCGTCCCATGGATGCGCGTACTTGTTGCTAGTTTCCCGCTAGGTCCGACCCTTCTTATGGTTTCTGGGCAAACGGCTGATTCATGTTGTTGTCTGCTCGATGTTTATGAACTGTCAAACAGTTCATAATATCGGTGTTTTCATCGTGCGGAGGATTCTGGTGCTCCTGCTCTTCGTCACCGTAGGTGCGTCGTCCTGATGTTCATCTGGTAACTTCCCCGATGACTCCGACCCCTCACAATTACGATTAGTTCTTATTTCTGAACTTTATCATCTAGTTTCGGTCGGATTTCTCTTAATACTTAGACCTTTTTCATATTCTCTATGTTAATTAAAAGTAGTTAAATATCCAGATATAATTCAAATAACATAAATATATAAGCATCTACATATAAATTAATCTAAATAGGCGGAATTGGCTTGAGGGTGTTTTGTTTGACACTCACGCGTGTCTTGAACCGTATCTGGTTCTGGCTTCGGCGAGATCCAGTGAAGTTTTCTTATTTTAACCATTTAATCTCGAAAACTTCATTGCAACAATTAACTAGACATATCCTTCCAATTACTTTTTCCTATAAGGCTATGAAGTCTTTCTGTTGACTCTTTTCTACCTTGTTTCTATTAATTAAAAATGTTCAACTAACAATGTTTTTCTGATGACTTTTCTTGTAAATTGACAAAAATTATTATATTTTAAATTTTCATCACAAATTTTTAGTATCGCTCTTTGTCAAGGAACAGGCCACATTTTTTACAGAATGAACTGAGAATATCTTTGCGATGGCTTTTTTCTTTGTTACTTTTTCAATTCCCAAGTATTATTACTTATTTTAACAATTTATATAAGAAAATTGCGAGTTTAGCTATTTTTAAACTAATAGAATTAATTTGTTAATGAAGTCAACTAAGAATGTCTTTTCGATGAGTATTTCCCACGATGATTTGTACATTTTTAATAATTATTAACTATTCAAATAGTTTTCATGAAGATATTTAGAGTTTGGTTATTTTGTAAGGAATATACAAAATTTTTGTACTGAGTTAACTAAGATTGTATTTGTGGTGACTATTTTTAAGATATTTTGTAAATTTACAAGAATTATTAATTATTTAAACATCTTTCATAAAAAATCCAGAATTTGCCTATTTTTCGACGAATAGGGTCAGTTTAAAAAAAAAATTTAACTAAGAACGTCTTTCCGATGACTTCATTAAGAGTTTGGCCATTTTTCGAAGAATAGGCTCAATTTCTTTACGGAATCAGAAAAGAATGTACTTCTAATCACTTTTTCCTATGATACTTTGCAAATGTACAATAATGATTAATCCTATCATAAAAAAGAGGTTGCGATATAATTTCGAAGTCTGAAGCCACATTATCTCTTCACCTATTGGTTGGATTTAAACGTGCCGCCTATTTTTTAGAATCGAGATCAGCGGAATCTTTTATGAAGCCCACGCATGCGCACCGAAATGCGATCTAGAATCATTTTTAGGTTAAGAACAGAGCTGCGTATTAGGGTGCTCCCATGCCTCTGCAAGCAGGCAGCCTGCACGAAGAAAACCCATAAGAGTGCAAGAGATGGACCATTCTCTATCTCCCTTGCTACCTGTTTGCAGAGGCATGAAAGCACCCTTATGAAGCCAAGGCATTTCCACCGAAATGCTCTTCCCGAGTGATCCGTTTGACAGCGGTAAATGCTAGGGATACAAGTTAAGTCTAGAGTTGAAATTGCACGATTTTCACTTGCAAGTGATTCAAGCTAGCTCTAAGGCGTCAAGGCATGTTCGAGGGATCTGTTTATATGATGGATGTAAACATTCCTAGCGATCGTACCGAATTCGAGTGGAGCTCATATTGGTTTTTTTCAACATTTATTTAATCTTCAAACATTGTAATTATTTAAACAATTTTCATAAATGGCTATTTTTTTAAAGAATACGTTTAATTTATTATGTTGCATTGTACATTTTAATTAAAAAATTAAGACTTAGAATGTCTATACAATGACTCTTTTTTATGCTGCTTTTCAAATTTATAAGAACTATTAATTATTTAAACAATTTTAACCCTTGTGTTGCCACCCGGGTACCCATCGGCATACGTTTTGTTAAATAACTTTTTTCTAATAAAGATAGGCCAAATACTTCTCAAATCAGCACGATTTAACTGATTCTCTATCGAAAATTGCATTGCACATATTTTTAGAAATTTTTTAGCTTGAAATATCTTGCAGTTAAAAAAAAGCATGGTGGAGCGACCCGGGTACCCCGGCAGAAAAAGCATGATTTTTATAAAGTATATCATAAAAACAAAGTTTGTTATAATAGTATATGAAGTAAATATGGATAATTTTATAAATAATAACAAAATATATACATTTTTAATTGAATTTTCATGAATTCTTGGACGTAATACCGAGTCTCCTCGGAAACAAGAAATTTGCGATGTAGCTGCGCACGTTTTATATCTGTTTCAGTACTACCAAGGTCACTGAACATTATTAAATTATTAGATTCAAGTAGGAATACCTTCATAGAATATGGATAATTAAATATTGATTGAATACACATAGTTACTTCAAGTTACAATGGACTTTTAACAACAATTTGGTTGGCGGGGTACCCGGGTAGCAGACGCTGTGAGTTTTTTGGGTGGCAACACAAGGGTTAATTGAAAAATTAAAAGTTTGGCCTTTATCCTACTAGTCAATTCGTTTTCGAAATCAACTAAGAATGTCTACACGATGACTCTTTTCTATGTTGCTTTGCAAATTTACAAAAACCATTAAGTATTTAAAGAATTTTAAATAAAAAATACAGACATTGGCCTTTTTTCTACAAATTCAATTTTTTACGGAGTCAACTAAGAATGCCTATCGGATGACTAATTTCTGTGTTGCTTTGCACATTTACCAGAACTATTATTTATTAAAATAATTTCAATTTAAAAAGAAGAGTTTAACCTTTTTTCTGTGAGTTAATTTGTTTACGAAGCCAAGTAATAATGTCTATACAGTGACCACTTTTTATGCTGCTTTTCAAATGTACAAGAACAGTTAATTATTTAAACAATTTTAATTAAAAAATTAAAAGTTTGGCCTTTATCCTACGAGTCAATTTGATTTGGAAGTCAACTAAGAATGTCTATACGATGATTCATTTCTATATTGCTTTGAAAATTTACATAAACTATTAATTATTTAAACAATTTTAATTAAAAAACTAAAACTGACCTTTTTTCAACGAGCCAGTTTGTTTGCGGAGTCAACTGAGAATGTTTATCCAATGAATCTTTTATTTTTCTATGGAAATTTACATAAACTATTAGTTATTCAAACAATTTTAATTAAAAAACTAAAAGTGACATTTTTCTAAGAGTCAGTGTGTTTTTTGAGTCAACTAAGAATGTCTATCGGATGACTCTTTTCTATGTTGCTTTGTAAATTTACAAGAACGGTTGATTATTTAAAGAATTTCAATTTAAAAAAAAGGAGTTTAACCGTTTTGATACGAGTAAATTTTTTAACGGAGTCAACTATGAATGTCTATCACATGACTCTTTTCAATGTTGCTTTGTACATTTACAAGAACTATTATTTATTTAAAGAATATCAATTTAAAAATAAGACTGACCTTTTTTCTACGAGTTAATTTTTGTGCGAAGTAAAGTAAGAATGTCTATCGGATGACTCTTTTCTATGTTGCTTTGTAAATTTACAAGATGTATTAATTATTCAAACAATTTTAATTAAAAAATTGAAAGTACCTTTTTTAAGAGTCAATGTGTTTGCGGACTCAACTAAAAATGTCTATCTGATAACTTCTTTTTATGTTGCTTTGAAAATTTACAAGAACTATTAATTATTTAAAGAATTTCAATTGCAAAATTAAGAGTTTAACCTTTTTTCTACGAGTGAATTTGTTTACGGAGTGAACTAAAAATGTCTATCGGATGACTTTTCTATTTTTCTTTTCAAATTTACAAGAACTATTAATTATTTAAACAATTTTAATTAAAAAATAAGTTTGGCCTTTATCCTACTAGTCAATTTGTTTTCGAAATCAGCTAGGAAGGTCCATTCGATGACTCTTTTCAAAGTTGCTTTGTAAATTTACAAGAACTATTAATTATTGAAACAATTTCAATTAAAAAATTAAGAGTTTGGCTTTTTTTCTACGAGTAGACTCTGTTTTTTAACATAATTAACTAAGAATATCTTTTCAATGATTTTTTCTCTGATGCTTTGAAAATTTACAATTATTAATTTTTTAAAAAATGTTTATCAACAAATTTATAATAGCTTAGATGTTTTTTAAGTGAGACGCATAATATGTTTACGGAATAAACTAAGAATGTCAACCAGGTCGTACGTCGTGGATTGTCACCCATCTAAGTGCTAAGGGCACTCGAAATGGATTGACATTTGGACTCTTCTCGAGTAAAGATTATTTACCATGTATTTCCATGAAAATTTGTACGCACAAACATTTTAGATGTTTTTCCAATCTTGCATAAAAATGTTTAGTGTTGCGTAATAATTTATTCTGTATCTTGAGAGGGTAGCCGTGCGGAACCGTGCACAAATAAAAGTTATTAAAGGAAAAATGAATATCGCGGTATCATTTTAAACTTCATTTACAAGTAAGATAATTGCAAGTAAATCAGTGGGTCGCACGCGAAGCGCGCGTATGAACTTCTAGTTATTCTAATAATTTTCATTAGCAAATTCATAAATTGACTATTTTTTAGCTTACATAAAAATATACATGCAGCTATAACCTTTTTAATAATAAATACAACTCTTCTACCTGAACTATAATATTAAAATTGAAACCAAGCAAGCTTTATTGGATGAAGACTTAAGGCAAGCCTTGAAGCAAATGGCAAATGCATTGAATGTTGCCCAATTCACCATTTCCGAACTTCTACACGCATTGGGAAAGGTCCAGAAGGTAGGGAAATGGGTTCCATATCAATTGAAAGACAGAGACATTGAAAGGCGAAAAACCAGTTGTGATATTCTGCCTGGTGAAACCTGGTGAAACGATTACTGGCGAACGGTACTGATGACAATTAAATAAAATAAAGCATTGAAGGAAAAAACGAGCAGAAAATATTGTTTTTTTTATATTTTTTTAACCAATCTTTTAAACTTTTAAATAATGTTCAGTTTTGAGAATCAGTAAATCCTTTGCGAAATTGTATTTCATATTTTGTTCAAATTTGTAAAAATTACATAACTTTTCAAAAATAGTAATGAGGCGCCAATTTTACTTCATTTAGGGGTCCGCCATCGTGCAAACTATGAAAAAAAATTTCGTTTAGATATATTTGTTCAAAATAGCCTAAAGATCATAGTTGTACAGAGCTAAAGGATTCCGATGAAATATAAAAAATTGACTTCATATGAAAATTTACGGTACTTTTTCCCAAGTAAATTGCATGAGAAACTTTTAGTGATTTGGACCACATGATAGCATTAACATGATAGCATTATCTATGAAAATTTGATCGCGCCGACATTTTGCAGTTTCTTTTTCAAGCTTGCATAAAAATGTTTAGAGTTGCACAATTATTTATTCTGCATCGTGAGAGGGTATCCATGTGGCTTCGTGTACAATTAAGAGTTATTAAAGTAAAAATGAATATTATGGTATTTTATTGAACTCAATTTACAAATAAAATAGTTGCATTTAAGGAATTGGTCGAACGCGGAACGCGCTTATGAGGTTCTAGTTTACCTTTAAATCGCATAATTTTTGCAAGATTTTCTCATTGAAACATCTTTTTATCCACATATTATAATTTTACGTGCTAAAGGTGCTCTGGGAACTTGGTGAGCATTTGCAGCGGCTCTAGAACAAGTATTCATTTTCAAGACAGATTTTAAAACCGCAGCCATAGAACCTTCAGATCACAACTGGTTTTCAGTTTTTATCCTGTAAGTTATCACCATTGCAAGATTTTGTGTTTTTGAACTCTGCACTTGAAAATTTTCGGCCGGCTTCATAAAAGGGTTAAAAGCACTTAATGACAAGCAGGTCATGCGCGCCTCATCTCGCCCCTTAAACCTGGCTCATTCCGCCCCAAACCAAAATTGTGATAAAAATTTAAATATAATTTTTGTATTTTTTTTTATAAATGCATTAGCATAGTAAAGTTCCATGAATAAACTTTACGAAAAGCCTAAGGTTGAAAATATTACCTGTTATTTAAAAAATTTTCTTTCCGTTTAAAAATACCGCAGAATAACAGCATTTAGGTGAGGCAATTTTAATCGTTTTAATTTATAATATATTTCATTGATTTTCTTTAGATTTCGATATATTCAATATCATTATTTCTGTTAATCCTGAAAACAACAGTAATAAAAATCGCAAATTTTTAGAGAAAATTCAGTGTCTCATTTGACTCCGTATGCTCATCTCGCCCTGGTTTCCCCTGATTACAAAATTTTCAATGTTGAAATAATGTTCTTAAATGTTTTTAGAGTTTAATTATACTATTTTTAAATGCTAATATTTGTTTTCGTCTCCAAATTTTTTAAAATGTTGTGTGCTGCAAAAATGTTATGTACACTACGTCACAAAATGCTGCTATTTTAGACAAATACGTAAAATAAATAAAACCAAAGTTATATGGACATTTCTTACATTTTCCGTAGTAAATAAAAGAGGCCGAAAATAGGCATTCGTGCCGAAACAACTAGCATAAAAAATTTTTTCAATCTCATTGGAACGTACCTGAAAGTTATCTACTTATCTATGAAAAAACTTCTTCCACCTAATAAGGAAAGATAAAATTTCCCCTCCTTCTGGCCCGAAATAAAAAAAAAACGTAAAAAATAGGTACTCATATAGTACCCTTATCAACCTTACATTGATAAGGGTGTTGTATGAGTGCCGAAACGTTGGTGATTAGTTTTTACAAATGTTGTTTTTACTGTGATTTGATAATGATAGGAAAAAAAGACGAAAGAAATAAAAAAAGAGAAGGAAGGGGATTTTGTTGGCTGCCTTCTCATTGTTATTTCCTCTTTTGTTTTATTTCATGTCAGAAGGAGGGGAAATTTTGTCTTTTCTTTATTAGGTGGAGGAATTTTTTTATCTTTTTCAGATTGCAATAGGAACATTTTATGATGTTTGTCCAAATGTAATCGTTAGATTCTTGTTTTATTTTCAGGAATTCTGCATATTCACCTGATTATTGGACGTTTAATAGCATTTGAAATTTGATTCTAATCTCATTTAAATACCTTAAATTTTAAGAATTAAGATCTCCATGCCGACTTTGTAATTTATCTCTTACATTTTTACAGTGTCGAATAATTGCAATTGATAGGTTGATAACTACAGTACACTTCCCTTATCTTCCCGCCTGCAGGAGATGTAGGGAAGTATAATTCTAAGAATTAGCCACTTAGAGAATACTCTCACTCTATTATACTCCACGTTGGTGCAGTGATCCCAGATTTGAAACGACGTTCACTCCAATACTACGAGGATAGTTGAATAAGTCCTTAGAATGACCAACATATGGCGCGCGAATCGCTCCAAATCATCTGTTTTCAGTCAGCACCACTCCCGACTAGATATATGGTGCAGTC
>NC_046661.1:8850376-8856491 GCF_010883055.1 Belonocnema kinseyi | reverse complement strand
ATATTGAATTTTCGAAAAATTGAACTCATGTTCCAGGACTTCATGTGAACGTGTCAAGCTTTCTAGGGATTGGAGATGAGTATCTACGAAATAAAATCATATAAATTACTTTTACTTCCAAACCACCGTCACCCTCCCCGCAGCGCCCCAAACATGACCAAAAAATATAGAAATACATTTTTACGTATTATTGTTACTCTTTAGCAATTTTCGTCGTCTTTTTAAAACAAATAATTACTGATGGACAATTCGAATATTGAACATGACTTCTTAAACAATTTTAAGTTGTTTAAACAAATGTAAATTATTAAAACATTTATTTATGCCTACAAATGTTAAAAAATCGTATTTTGTGATTGAAATGCAGTATTTCTTCATTGTTTTAAGTAATAAAATTTTTCTAAAAAAATGATGTACTAAAGAAAACAATTATGTTATGTCTATTTTTAACATTTCTAAAAATTGAGCCAGACATCAACTTTCTTTTCAAATTAATATCCTATGCTAATTTTTGTTGCATAATGACACAATTTTGATACTTATCTTTTAAATTTTTATAAATTTCTATTTGTTTAAACAATCTTTATTTGCTCACGTAGTTTTTTCCGATAACTAAAAAAATAAAATAGAACACATAGAATTATTTTTTTCGCTGTATAGTGTACGAAAAGAATAAGCCACCAACTTTTTAATTGTTTAAACATATATAATTTGTTTAAATAATTACTTTCCCAAAAAGTTTTAAAATAGTATTTTTTTAAATTAAACCTAATATTTAATGATTTTGAGGAGTAGCAAAGTAATTTCACATACTTCTGTAAAATCACACAGTGAAGTGTGTGATGTTTACAATGATACAATATGTAATTTTCCGAAACTTTGTAATTTTACACAAATCTTTTTTTACAGTGTAATTAATCGAAAAAGGTAGGCATAGGATACTATTTTGAAAAGAAAGTTGCTATCAGGCTCCATTTGTAGAAATTTCAAAAACAGACAATAAATAATTGCTTACGGTCATGTGACGAGAGGGTATCCCAGATTTCTCCTTATTAAATCCTGCCACATTAGTAACAAAAAAATTAATGACTTCTTCGGGCAAACGGTACAACCTTCAAAAAGAAAAAATCAGACAGAAGATTTTCAACCAAAGAAAAGCTATAAATTGGTTACAAATTGGTTTGTGCTACGATGCGTGGTTTTTTTAAAATAAAAAACAACATTAACAATATTTAAAATATAATTTTTGGACACACGACACGAAATATGAAATATGTTGAAATAAAAAAGTGTTTCATCCAAGACAGAGCTAAAAATGTGTCATGATTTCCTGTTGTGGGACCTTCGTCTTTGATTTAGTCGTAACAATTAGAATTATAAATATCAAAATTAGATTTTTTGTTAAACGATACAAGTTATGAACAGACGATTAAGAGATAAAACATGTCCACCCAAAAAGTATCCAAAAATTTGCTATGAATAATTTTGAAACTAAATGGATAAATTTTATTTTAATCGCGAAAAACACGCTCAAAAATCAGAAAATTGAGCAGAAATGTATTGAAATAATGCATGTTTCAGCGTACCCAATAATAACATTTGATGCAAAATAAGAAACATATATTAAAATGATCAGATAAATAAAATTGTTGTTTGCAATATCTGAATAAGTGATTCCAGGCCGACTTCAAGAAATACATGTAATGTACATTTGATATAAAACTGTTGAAAATAGCGTACAAAGTTGAACATTTTAGGCCCAATCCAGTGTGAAGTACGACTATTTATTAAACAATTTCCCAGCAATTGCGATTCATCTTCACTGAAGTCTTCTTCTTCGCTTTGAAAACCGCTGCCGCCAGCTGTAAACGAAACAAACCATTTATGCAAGGAAATATAATAATAACTGTTTTATTGCATATAAATACATTTATATTTATTATTAATTTATTAATTATATTATTATTGTCTTTAATTCTTATAATATATTGCTCTGATTGTTATGAAGCTCAACAATTTGTATTTTAAAATAGCACAAAAGTGTCTCCGAGTATAGAACTGCATTAAAAATGCACCACCAAGAATTTGTAATGCCTACGCCAATGACCCACGCTGGATCTGGGAAACTTGACATTCGTCACGGTAATAAAGATCGAACGTATCTCGACGACAAAACATAAACTTTAACAATAATAAATAATGGGTATTTTAAAGTAAAGCGATTTTGTTGTTTAATTTTTATAATCATATTCATCTTTATTACAACTTTCTACGATAATCAGAAGCGAAGAACGTGACACTGATAAATATTAACATTTTGAACAAATACTTCTTATTCATCTTGGAGTATACCTGTAATAGAGTACCTTTTGTCTCTTAATAATTTTCGAAAAAATCACTTGTTGTCAATAAAAAGGGCTTTTTATTGTTATGATATTTCTTTAATCGATGTTCTCTTCGAATATATCAATTTTATCAAAAAATTATATACCAATGAAAATATGCATCTCCGGGAGTGGACCAACTTTTGTTTCAAACTTTTTCCTGTAAAATCCATTTCAAGAAATTTCACCTGAGTTTCCGGCGACTTCGAAGCCGCCTGGCAACACTTTTGCATCCAGGTAAGTGCCTGGCAATGCGCAGGTGCTATTTCTAATGTCAGCCCCTACATGTACACCAATTTTTAACCTTATCCGAGTCACGTAAGTTAACTGCCAAAAATTCGCACCTTTGACAGGTCGCCACAGGTGAACGCATCCACTCACACCTGCCAGGCACCCCTTTTTACGTTCCTCACCATCAGCCGAACATCTCATGTGAAAATTGGCCTTATCCGTATCACGCTCCCATTTACGTTGTCAGCCCACGGTATATAAGAACTTCCCACCGCCTTTCACTACACAGTTTCCAACTACCGCCAGCAACATGCAAGCCCACAGGAAAAATATATAAAAGAGTCAAAATTTTCATATCTTTTAAGCTCTCTGAAAACAGTGATATCATTTTTAATCGAAATCTATTAAAATCCGCATCTGTAGAGGTAACGAAAAGATCTTAAATAAAAACGCATCTAACTTTGTTTCTATACATCCTTCGAGGTTGGTATAAAGTTCAAATAATTTAAAAGTGAGTAGGGATCTATTCATAATATTTATTTTCAATTTTTATTCTCTGTAGAACTATCAATGTTAATTTTTTTATCGACTGGCATTAGGTACAATAGAGTGCCTACTCCCAGGTGGGCTGACATGGGCACGTAGCGCGAACATGTGCACAGAAGAGTCAAAATGTAAAGGCGTATGCTTAGATACTTTATGCTGCCTTAATTACATAGTGTGGGAACGAGTGAGGTAGATGGGCACGATATGAATGGCGAAGAGATAGAGAAGCAGATAAAGAAGTTCAAAGGGTCTAAGGCAACAGGGCTGTACGGGGTAGAGGACGAAGCATGGCTGTTTAGTACACATGAGATAAGGTAGAAGCTGAAGGGGGTATTGAAAAAAGTGTGGAGGGGGAGGAATTCCCAAGTAGGTGGAGGGAGAGATTGATCCTCCCACTGTATAAAGAAATTATAGAGGGATGTCACGGGGGAAGGAACATTTCCGGAGACGCACGTGGGCTTTAGGGAGGGAAGGAGCACTATCAAAAATATTTACGTCTTGCAGCATGTGGTGGATAGAGAATTAGTTAAGAAAGGTTCGAAAGTGTACGCGTTTTTTGTGTATCTAAAAGGCGCGTTCCCTTCGGTGGATACAGGGAGGTTGTGGGAGGCAATGGGGGAGAGGCTTGTGAAAAAAGGCCTGATAAAGAGGGAAAGGGAGAGGTATATGAAGAGACGAAAGATAGGGTGAGAGGAGGCGAGGAAATTGCGGAGGGTTTTTTGACTGGATAGGCAGTTGAAGCAAGAGTGTCTGCCTAGCCCAATGGTTTTTTCGATTTTAATCGCGGATATGAAAAGCAAGCTAGTGGCCGCAGTGGTAGGGAGAGTAAGGGTAGGACAGGTTAGGATATGCAAATGACATAGTTCAGTTAGCAAAATAACGAGGCTTTAAAGGAGATGATGAAAAGCTTGAGAAGATACCTGGATAAGAATAGATTAGAGTTGAATGCGGAAAAGTCCAAGGTTATGGTGTTCAGAAAAGGAGATTGAAGGGATAAGGAAGTATGGGTCGCCCTGGTCTGACTCACCAGACTCGTCAGTAAGGCTGTGTAAATCAGTTCTGCCTTGGACAATACAGTTTGTAATTTGTACATTTAACATTTTAAATTGCCTAAATGAATTATAAAGTATATTTTTTTCCAAAAAATAGTTAGGTTTTTCTGTAAATTCGTCAGTTACAATGCATTTTATCCACGGATAGGTGTTGAAACTTAATTAATTTTATTATTAAAAACATGTTCAGATTTCTTTGAATAATACTCTTCCAATGACCAAATTTGAACCACAACGAACAAACAAACAAAAAACTCCTACTGTAATCTGAAAAAAAAAATAATTTTCGGCCAAAAATAAAAAAGATGAAAGAAAGACTTACGGGTATTAAAAAAAAAACATCAAAATACTTTGAAAATTGGATTGTAGTCAGAATTTTGCCCACAAAAAGTGCTTTTGGCCACACTGTGAGCCGTGCTTAAGTTACGAAAACAAGCTAGTCGCAAAAATAGCTGCTGGTAGTTAGGTGACATCTTTACTGTAAAATTAATAAGACAATTTTCTTCATGATTGCTGCACATATATATGTCAAATTGTAATAAAATTTAAAAAGAATTTTTTTATCTGACAAAAAATGGAACAGGAAATGAAAAATGCAATTCAAATTTTAATCTTTAAATCAATAAATGTTTTGAAAGAACTAAACAAACAAAATGTTGAATTTTGATCAATTTTGATTCTTTCTTCTACATCCAAAGTGCTTAAAAAGCTTTGAAATAGTAGAAATCAGACTAAATATTTAAACCTTACTATACTACAGAAAATATGCATCTTGTCTACTACAATTATAAAATAAAGACCAATATATCCTTTTAGAAACTCATTTTTCCAAAACATATCAACCTGTTTTTCAAAAAAGAGGTTTAAAATGTTAAGAAATTTAAATTAGATTAAAATCCAAATTGAAAATCCTATTCAACGTTCAATAACCAAATTAATGCAAATTCCTGGTAAAAAAAAAAAAACAAGAATACAACGACCTATTATGGACCACAACGAAGAAACAAAAACAAAAAACTCCTATTGTAATCTGAAAAAAATAAAAATAATTTTCGAACAAAAATAAAAAAAGAGGAAAGAAAGATGAGAAGGCAGCCAACCACATTCCATCATTTCATCATTTCCATCAATTTCATTATTGGACGTTAAATAGGATTTTTAATTTGGATTTTATTCTAATTTAAATTTCTTAAATTTTTATACTGTTCCGGCCACTGATAAGGGCCAAAACTTAAGTAAAAATCAAAAATAATTAAGTTGATAGCAAATTTGTGTCAATATTTATGAACCTACCAATACTTTTTTTTTAACTTATCCTCAGTAAATTCCGCTCAATCTTCTTATCTTCCAATACTTCCATTTCCATATAGTATTCTGGTTAAAACTGCGAAAATCAAGGCTTGGTTCGGACGATACTAAGTATTCAAATAATATAACTTTAAAAAATTGACACAATTAAGACAAGTTTTTTATTTTAAGAGAGAGAACGCCAAGAAATTAACACATTTTTGCGAGTTACCAGTTTCTGTAATACGAAACTTTAGAATTTTAAAGCGAGGGCATAGCTATAATGAACCTCTCATTTCAAAAACTGGTAGATAGATTTTGGGAACATGAGTTTCTAAAAGGATATGCTTGCCTTTATTTTGTAATTGTGCTAGACAAGATACACATTTTCTTTAGTACAGTAAAGTTTAAATAGTCTTATTTCTACTATTTAAAAACTTTTTAAGCACTTTCGATGTAGAAAAAACTAATAAAATTGATAAAAATTCAACATTTTGTTTGTTTGGTTCTTTCAAAACATTTATTGTTTTAAAGATTAAAATTTTTATTTAATTTTTCGTTTCCTGTCCCATTTTTTGTAAGATAAAAAAAATCTTTTTAAATTTTATTACAATT
>NC_046661.1:8845433-8850276 GCF_010883055.1 Belonocnema kinseyi | reverse complement strand
TAAATTACAGAAATATATATACTATTATACCATTATATATATATTTCTGTAATTTATATTTTATACTTAAAATAACGTAACCTCAAAATATACGCATGTAAAGAGGCGCGCGTAGTATTCAAATACTGAGAGTCACCAGCATCGAAATCTGGAAATATTAAAATCCCAATCTCTTGATTTTATTTCAAAGCAGTTAGCAAATAGAGATATAAATAGAACCGCTGAAGTGTTCCGACCGGCAATCGTGCACCTTCGAGTTTTCAAATTCAGAAGAGGAGAAATGGGTTGTGCGCGCAATCCAGTGATGTACATCGTCTCCTACTATATTTCACACGGACAAGACCTGTGATAGTATTGGAGTGAACGTCGTTTCAAATCTGGGATCACTGCGTTGCTGCTTGCATGGTGCACTAGCGCAAAGACTTGATGTTTCCTAAGTAGGAGAGACAATAATGTGTGCGTTAAAATTCATTTGGCGGAGAGCAGGATCATACTGAGAGGACAGATATCGGGAGTGTACTTATGAGGTTCATGATGCAAAACTAATCGCAGGTGGCAAGTCCCAAGTTAAGTTCTAGACCCTCTGTCAATGAGATACGAATTTTATCAAAAGAAATGTTGTGATTAAGTATAAAGTGCCGTTGATATCTTGTAAACATCATAACATGCACTTTTTAATTTCATTTATTAATATTTCTAATATAGCATTCGTAAAGCTTCACAATTCCTTTTCTGGCTGTGACTTGTAAAGTGAGGCTAGGTGTA
Organism: Belonocnema kinseyi; assembly: GCF_010883055.1. Classification (NCBI taxonomy): domain Eukaryota; kingdom Metazoa; phylum Arthropoda; class Insecta; order Hymenoptera; family Cynipidae; genus Belonocnema; species Belonocnema kinseyi. Next base: position 8,849,511 of record NC_046661.1, on the reverse strand, counting down.
ATTTCGAGTAGAAGTATAAATTACCTTCGTATATAAGAACTAAACATATATTGAAGTTTTGATTACCCTTGTATAATTAATTATAAGAAACCGAATACCAAGCGTCATTTTTAATTTCGTCTTTCATCGACAGAGAGTTAAGTACTGGGTTCGGTATTGCTACCTCTTAGTAGTTTTGCATTACGGATCCTATATTCAGAATATTATTAAATTTATTAAAATTACTTTGCATTCAAATAAAATAACCTTTTATTTTGCGCTAAACACGAATATTCTTTTTATTATAATTTATGATAATTTTGATTTCTTACATTCTTACGAAATTTTTTCAGCATTTTTTGAGCCGTGGAACACTATGTCTTCGGTTCAACGAGCATTTGCTCAAAAATTGAGCAAACAGCATGCAGCAGATGTCCGTCGTCATATTGCATCCTCGACCTCTTACTCTAGGGATTTGTCCAAAAGTGGGAGTAGTATATCCGGATTTTCTTCTACGGTTCGTTATCAACAGTTAAATTATTAATCCCTCTTTATTGTTATTTGTCAGTATTAGATATAGAATAGCAAAAGTTCTGAATTTCCAATATTGATGAATAAAAGCGGAAAATATTACGAACCAAATTAAAGGAGGATTCATTTTAAATGTAGTAATGGCATGGCATAGATCTAGTGTTTTTAGATCAAACTTTGATTTATAACAAAGTTATAAACACCCCGCAATGATACGGTTCTGCGGGCCTAGGACTAGGAGTGGGTAGAGCACCATTTCCGGGTCCTAATAGCCAAAACCTCTTCCCCGAGAAGCCAGTTTTGTGCTCCCTGCACGTAAATATAGTCGGAACTCATTTGAACTAACCTCTTTACGTTCGTAAAACGACACCCAACCATCTCGAAGGACGCCTCCATCGCCATACCACGATCTTATCTCCATGGCCTAAGCACAATCCGTCGGAATCTTGACTTCACCGTAAAGGTTCACACGTTATATTTTCATCCGATATTGGCTTCGCCGCCCAGCTCGGGCTTAGAGAGTACGGACTCGCGGAAACTTTGTGTAAGTTGTTGCAATACACCATTCGGTATATTTAAATTTGTCTCATAATTGACTACACCATTTTCAAAATTTTCCACAATCCACACTATCCTCAAATTTGCAAAATCCCTCACCAATTGTTTGCAAGATACATGACAGAAAAACCATCTTTTTCTGTATAGTAGATAATTTCACGTTTTATGCTTATTTAAGGCGAAACATTGTTCTCAAATTCGGAGTTATAACTTACTTTGAATTTTTTTGAATTCTCTTAGATGTACTCAAATTTACTGGGATGCCTCTAAATTGTAACGGAGTTATGCTAGCGCAAACTATCTATTCAATAAGATCTTTTTAAAACATCATAATAGTTATTTGTGATACAAGTGCGAAAATAGGTGAGTGTGTGTGTGAGTGTGAATTTTGCAGCATAAGCCGGAGGTTCATAGCATGAACGGGTGGATAGCGCACAAGCGAAGCGAGTGCGAAAACGTAGACGAGTGCTTCGAGCCGCAGGCGAAGAGTTAGAAATCACCTATGCGCACGTGTATCACACGCTGTTCTTTGTAACGCCCGCCCGATAAAGTTGTATTAGGAAAAGGTAACGAAAAATACTAATTTTCTGTTGCATATAGGTGGAGTTAAACTCCCCCCCCCCCACCATCTGCTGCACTAAAACGGAAAAACTATTAAAAATATAGTTCCACATAACCTCAAAAATGAGAAAACAGATTTTGGAGCACTAGCTGTCAGATTGTCTTCAGTTAACCACTGCATCTCTGTCTCAGCTGTTTCACTAAACTGCTTCCAATTATCAAAGTGGTTTTCACACTGTCCTTCACATGTCGCCAGTATACAGTATGAAGTCGAACCTTTGGTTTTATGCAATTCAGAATTTTTGATTCGCGTATATATTTTGGACTTTCTGTATAACTTTCCAAATTCTGAAAACGATATCTCAATCCGTATGGACTAACTGAGGACCAAAAAATGAAAATCATTCTACAAAAAAATTTCATGAACAAACTTAGTCACGTGATCTTGACTTTATCGACGTTCAAAGTTTCTTTTTGTCTCCGCTAGAAATCGCAAAAAATGCTCCAAAAACAATGATCGGTTAAGTGTTGCTGATACTTATTTGTTGATTTGCAACGAATGTGCAAATTTGATTGTTTAAATTAATTTTTGAAAATGTTTACACGATTTAGACCAAAATTGGTGTCAGTGCTCAATATACGCGAATCAAGAAATCTGAAATGCATCAAACTAAAAATTATCTACAAAGTGCTATAACTCGAATGGTAATATCCTATTTTATTAATTTATAAATTAACTTTTTTTGAAATCATAAACATATTGATGTATACAAACGTTCTTTACAGCATTTTATTTAATCTGTTCAATTTTAAGCACGATGTCTCAACCCGTGTGGACACAGTGAGCACACAAAAAAATGAAAATAATTTTGCAAATTTACTTTCTTTCAGATAATTTTTTTTCCAAATTATTATTCAAACTAAATATACAAACGCAATTTATTTTCTTATTTCCTAATTTACAAATATTGAGGGCGATATATCATTGTCTTTGGACATGGTGAACACAATAAAAAAAAAGTTCATAACCCGGGACTGGTTTAGTCACGCGGTCACCGAAGAGCATGTTTAAACCGAAGAAAATTGTATCGGTTCATGTATGAATTCTGGCTATTTTGTACTAAGGGCCAGTCACAGGAACTGGCTGCAATACCGAGTGTAATATTTGTAACTGGACTGTCTTCATATTTTGGGTACGGTTGGTCTGAAAGTTGGAATCTTTTACGTAACGTACGAGCAAAATGTAGTAGGTAATGTGGCAACGCAGATTTTCGAAGAGAAAGCGTGTATTATGATTCAACCAATTAACCAAAAATTTCTTACCAATGGCACTTTCTTGTCGTATTTGTCCAATTAAAAAGAACTGTCGATTATTTAAACAGTATCTATAATCAAGTTCACCGTTTTACCATTTTTATATGATAAATATTAATTTTTTGCGGAATCAACAAAAAATGTCTTGGAAATTATTCTTCCTTGTGATATTTTTCTAATCAACAAAGTGTTGATTATTTGAACAATATTTATAAACAAATTCACAGTCGTCTATTTTTCAATGACAAAAATGAATTTTGTTGTGGATTCTTATATACCAAGATTCTTATATATGGGTGATGGGTTCTTCGTAATTGGTAAAAATTGGGGTCTATTCGTGGAATAATGTTGAAAATGCCAATTTTTTATCAATATTGTTTAAATCATTAATAGCTGTTGTCTATTTAAAAAATTACAACAAGGAGTTATTGGCAATACATTTTTTGTTCATTCTGCAAAAAAGATTGAGCCTCTTCATCGTGACATATGAAAACTGACTATATTTTTTGTACGAATTGTTTAAATAATTGTGAAACAGCAGATATTCCTATCTAATCGTAATTAGACATTAACTTCTTTCATATTTTATATAAAAACTAAGCCTTTTAAACAAGTAATCATTGCGAATCACGAGTAAATTGCTCTTGTTAATTAATTCGTTTAAAAACAGTATAAAAAATTTTGTTTATTCCAAAACTATTCGAAACTACTGCTTGATAGATAAGCTCTTCTTTGGTCCATTTGAAGATATTGAAAGAAAGGAACATTGGAAAAGTTTGGAAATTTTTTTTTACTTTGTTGAATAACAAATTTTGGGTTGGTGAAAACAAATGTTCGGTCCCGACTCATTATATCTGGAAGACTTACGGTTATTGAAAAAAAAATCTATTAAAATTGGATTGTAGACAGAATTTTGTCCACAAAAAGTGTTTTTGGCCACACTGTGGACCGTGCTTAAGCTACGAAGACAAGCTAGTCGCAAAATGGCTGCTGGTAGTTACATGACATCTTTACTGTAAAATTACCCAAATTGTATTTCAACTTAGTAGTAGCCTTTTGGAAACTAATAAGATGTTTAATCATTTTTTGCCAATTTCCGAAATCGAGAGTGCTTGAAAGTCTCGATTTTTGAGTT
>NC_046661.1:8827171-8845333 GCF_010883055.1 Belonocnema kinseyi | reverse complement strand
TGTTGTAATTTATTGCTCTTATTGTTATGAAGCTCAACAATTTGTATTTTAAAATAGCATAATAGTGTCTCCGAGTATAGAACTGCATTAAAAATGCACCACGAACAATTTGTAATGCCTACGCCAATGACCCACGCTGGGTCTGGAAAACTTGACATTCGTCACGGTACTAAAGATCGAACGTATCTCGACGACAAAACATAAACTTTAACAATAATAAATAATGGATATTTTAAAGTAAAGCGATTTTGTTTAATTTTTATAATCATATTCATCTTTATTACAACTTTCTACGATAATCAGAAGCGGAGAACGTAACACTGAATATGATTATTTATAGCAGAATAAGTTATTGTTTTAATTGAAAGTGGCTGACGCCAATTCATTGCACAAGACTTACTTTATTCGTGTACTAATTTTGAGCAAACCTTCTTTTAAATTGCTAAAGATACAGCAGGTGATTGGAAAAATGGGAAAAAGAAGGAAAAATGCGAATAACTTGGTAAATATTAACATTTTGAACAAATGCTTCTTATTCATCTTGGAGTATACCTGTAATAGTGTACCTTTTGTCTCTTAATAATTTTCGAAAAAATCACTTGTTGTCAATAAAAAGGACTTTTTATTGTTATGGTATTTTTTTAATCGATGTTTTCTCCAAATATATCAATTTTATCAAAAAATTATATACCAATGAAAATATGCATCTCCGGGAGTGGACCAACTTTTGTTTCAAACTTTTTCCTGTAAAATCCATTTCAAGAGATTTCACCTGATTTTCCGGCGACTTCGAAGCCGCCTGGCAACACTTTTGCATCCAGGTAAGTGCCTGGCAATGCGCAGGTGCTATTTCTAATGTCAGCCCCTACGTGTACACCAATTTTCAACCTTATCCGAGTCACGTAAGTTAACTGCCAAAAATTCGCACCTTTGACAGGTCGCCACAGGTGAACGCATCCACTCACACCTGCCAGGCACCCCTTTTTACGTTCCTCATCATCAGACGAACATTTTTGTGGAAGGTGTGAGTGGAGTGTGAGATTGGAAGTCTAGGAGGTGAGTACGGTTGTGAGGGGTACATGGGAAGTTAAAAATTATTTTACATTGTAGTTGGGGGGTGGGATTTGGCTAAATAGGGAAAGTGAGGTTAGGTTTGCAAGGGAGCGGGGTAGTTTTCTGTTCAGCAGTTTGATCCTTCATGGTGGACAAGGGTGGTTCTTGTAGTGCTGGGGGATGTTAGGGGTGAGAAAAGGGTGTCTGTAGGTGATGTGAGGGGTGAAATAGGGCAAAGAAACTGAAGTTTTACGGCGGTAAGCGACAGCAGCCTTAAGAGACATCTGTTGGCTGCAGTGCGTACTTGTGTGTATGGATAGATTACAGTTAGCGACGGAAGAGCCGGAGGTGAGCAGCGAGAGTACTGGTAGTGCTGGTAGGGAATTAGACTGGGAGGAAATTACCAGAATGACACGACTTGCGATAAGGCAAGGGAGAGAGCGTCAAATGCAAGTGATGGGAAGAATCTCTTGAAGAGGGAAAAGGAAAGCAAAGAGAGTGCTGAAAAAAGCGCGCTTGAAAGTTCCTTTAAAAAAATCGTACGAACCCGTAGGTCACCCCTCCCCCCTAAAAATGAAGGGGCAGACGGAGATAGAGGCTCTCGGCGTGCTGATAGGCGACATCAGAGAGTTGAGGGAGGGCATAAGGGGGGCTATGGAGCAGATGGAAAGCATGAAGGAGGACTTGAGGGTAAGAGATGAGAGATGGGAAAAGGCAGTAAAAGAGCTGAGGGGAAAGTAGAATGATTGCAGAGGGAGTTGGCGTGGGTAAGGATTGAAAAAGAGGATAAAATGAAGGAGTTGGAACAATATATTAGGGTGTGGAATGAAAGTGTGGAAAAAAGTCTTGAGAAGTTGGATGGCATGTCGGGAATGGAAGCAGTTGACAGGAGGGAGGGCGAGAGGCAAGGTATTTGGGAGAAGGTGGACATTATGATAGATGAGAAAGTGGGAGAGCGTAGGAATCAAAAGGATCAGAGAGAATGGAGATAAGAGAAATAATATAGAAATAAGAGGATTAAAGCTAAAGAGTGGAGAAGAAACGGAGGGTGTGGAAACGCCTCTAAATGGCATAGGGTGGGTTAAAGTGAAGGTAGGGAATGTTAAGACGGAGGGGAGAAAGGAGAATGAAGTGGCGGAGGTGGAATTGGAGAGCTGGGAAGAAAAATTGGGGTTTATACGTAACAAAAACAGCATAAAGGAGAAGAAGGTTTTCATCGATCAAGATTTGACGAGGAAGCAAAGGTATCTGCAGAGAATGCTAAATGATAGGGCTAGGGAGGATAAGAGTAAAAGGAAAGCGACGAAGATAGGGTTTTGGAAAATAAAAATAGACAAGAACATGTGGTTATGGGATGAGGAGAAGGAGGTGTTGAAGGAAGTGCAGGGGAACTTGTTTCGTGGAAAGTATGGGGTGAGAGTAAATCAGGCTGGAGGAATGTTAAAGGTGCTGTACTGGAACGCAGATAGGGTAATGAAGAAAGATGAGGATTTCTGCAGGTATATTCAGGAATTTGATGTGATTGGACTGGTAGAGATGTGGGTAGAGAGAAAGGAATGGGCTAGAGCAGAGCGAAAGTTTCTAAGGGGGTATAGGTGGAGGCTAAAGGAGGCGGTCAAAGTAAAGAGGAAAGGAAGGGATAGTGGGGGAATTATAACAGGGGTTAGGGATGTATTAGGGGAAGAAGTTCACGAAGAGGGGGAAGGCGTGCAAATGAGGACTTCAAAAATAGGAGGAGTAATGTATAAGTTCGTGACTGTGTACAATTAGGATGGATGGAAAGGATTAAAGAAATGCTGGAAAACTTACTAGGAGAGATAGATGAGGGTATAGTGGTACTAAGGGGGGCTTCAATGCGATAATTGGGGGAGGGGGCTGTACCGGGAAGGGAAGAGATTCGAAAGAAAATCGGAGCATATGATAATAAATAAGGAGGGGGAGATTCTAAGAGATTGGATTGAGGACAGAGTAAAGGCGGTGGAAAATAGTATAGTAAAAGGGGACGAAGAGGGAGAATACACGTATGAGAGTAAGATGGGTGTATCGGTGATAGACTATGTCATTATGTATATGCAAGCGTGGGAGGAGATAGAGAAATTATCAGTGGAAGGGAGGGTGGAATCAGACCATCAGCCATTAAGTTTGTGGATACAGGGGGAGGCTGGCGAAAGGAAGGGTGGGGAAGGAGGGTGGGGAAGGAGGGTCGTTAAATGAGAGGGTGTCATACAAGAAGAGAGGCGATAGAGAAGTATCAGGAGCAGTTGGGCAACGTAAGCTTCGAGGGGGAGCCTGGACAAGATGTGGGAGGATCTAAAAGAGAAAGTGAAAGGTTGTTTGGAAAAGAAGGTATTTAGGAAGAAGAAAGAAATGATGGAGCCGTTGCGGGATAGGGAATATAAAATGATGAAGAGAAAGGTGAAAAAGAAGTAAAGGAAGTGGTAGGAAGAAACAGCGAAAAGGGAGGAGTACGTAGAAATGAGGAGGGAGTTCAGGGCGATGTGTGAGAAGAAAGAGCAGGAAAAGGAATAAGAGCTGGAAGAGGAGTTGAGAAGTGTTAAGGCAGAAGGGGACTGTGTGGAAGATAATTAAGAGGTTTAGCAAACCTAGTTTAGGAATAAGTGAGAAGATTGGGAGCGATGGGATGGAGAAGCAGATAGGAAAGTTGAAAAAATATGTTTGGCACACAAGAGGTAAGGCAGAGGCTGAAGGGGGTAGTGAAAAAAGTGTGGTGGGGGGAGGGAATCCCAAGAGGGTGGAGGGTGGGGTTGATCGTACCACTGTATAAGAAAGGGGATAGGGAGAGGCAGGAAAATTATAGAGGAATGACGCTAATAAATACTGCGTACGATATATGCGCGATGGTGTAGGCAGATAGGCTGCGCAAGAATGTTGAGGGGAAAGGAATATTGCCGGAGACGCAGGCGAGCTTTAACGCGGGAAGGAGTACTATTCACAATATTTACGTATTGCAGCATGTGGTGGATAGAGAGCTAACCAAAAAGGGTGCTAAAGTATACGCGTTTTTTGTAGATCTAAAGGGCGCGTTCCCTTCGGTAGATAGGAGGAGGTCGTAGAAGGCAATGGAAGAGAAGGGAGTGATGAGGGATCTGATCGAGATGGTAAGAGAGATATATGAGGAGACGAAAGATACGATTAGAGGAGGGGAGGGAATCTCTGAGGGATTCTGGATGAATAGGGGATTGAGTAAAGGGTGCTCGTTTAGCCCTAACGGTTTTTGCAATTTTGATCGCGGATATGGAAAGTCAGCTAGCGGCCGGAGTGCTAGGAGGCGTCAGGGTAGGAGGAGTCAGGATATGGTCACTCGCATATGCAGATGACATAGTGCTGCTAGCAACGAGCGAAGACGCTTTAAAGCAGGTGATGAAAAGGTTGAGAAGATACTTGGACAAAAATAGGTTAGATTTAAATGCGAACAAGTCGAAGGTTATGGTGTTCAGGAAAGGAGGTGGGAGAGATGGGGGAGGGGAGTGGAAGTGGAAGGGAAAAGCGGTACAGGAGGTGAAAGAGTTTGTGTACCTGGACTTCCTTTTTCGAAGGAATAGGGGAGTGAGTGGTCATATAAAAGAGAGGGTGAGATGCGCAAATGTGGTGATGAGGCAGGAGTGGAGTCTGGGGAAGAGGTTTTCCTTAGATTGTTTTGTAAGGAGAATGAAATTGTTTGATTCGCTAGTGATGAGTGTCTTATTTTACGGAGTGGAGGTGTGGGGGTGGAAGGTAAGTGAGGAGGTAAATAGGATACAGGAGAGGTATGTAAAGTGGACTCTGGGGTTGGCAACTAAGACGCCGAACTATATTGTCAGGAGGGAGACAGGAAGAGCGAGTTTAAGGATTATAACAGGGAGTCGAGCGTGTAAATAGGAGGAAAAATTTTTGGAAGAGGGTGGAAGTAAGCTGGTCAGGGAGTGTTGGTGTGATAAGGTACAAAGATGGAAGTGGAAAGGGAAAGATACTTTAGAATGAATGGATTGCAGATGGATGAAGTGAGAAGGATGCACGAGGAAGGAAATGAGTTGGTTCAAAAGAATGACATGGAGAAAGAGAAGGCAGAAGGATAGGATAGAATAAGAAAGTCAAGGCTTAACGGGAAATATATGTAAATTATGCTAAGGGAGAGAGCGCAATATTTGTGTGAGAAAGGAGAGCAAGGAAGTCAGGAACTTATAGTGAGAATAAGATGCGGTTGCATGGAGAATTATAATAGGTTCTAGCTTTCTAGAGAGAAGAGAATGTGTGAATTGTGTGGGAAGGGGGATGAAAAAGTTGAGCGCTGGTTGGAGGAATGTGAAGAGGTGGAAAGGAGTTGCATAAGCATGGAGGTATTGTTGCATAATTATATCAAAATAATTTTCCATCAACTTTATACGAAAATATATTTATTACAGAGTAAAGAACGCTTCTGTGTTAAACGTTTTGTAATAAAATAAAGAGAAATAAAAGCTCTCCTGACACTCATTCGATGAAATCAATATTAAAAAAAAAAACGCGATAATAACGAAAATAGTGGACAAAAATTAGTATCCGTTCCGCGCTGAGTACTAATTGTTTGATTTGAAAAAAGTTTTATAATTGGGTACGGCCACAGAAACGACCTGGCGCAATTTGTTACCTAAAAGTGGCAATTTCTTATGGATGAATTCCACTTGTTTACATGCGATTAGAAATAAATAAATTTATATTGAAGATAAGAGTTTGATTATCAGATGACGAGAGTGTCTGTAGGAAAGCTGATAAAATCTGGAGTTAGGGAAAAAAACTTTTTCTCGAGTTTATTAAACGGTTTGTTCCGAATTGCGTTTTGAATTTCTCTTGTCAATGACATATCTCCTCTCGGATTACAAATATCTCATAAAGTATTTCAATACTCCTATTTTTTGAAAAAGAAATACTATTTTGAAAAATTATTGTGTTAATTGGGTCAGTAATATTATATTTATAGATTTATTATTTTTGTGAACGTAGTGCTAGTTGTGAGATTTTGTGGTTAGAAAGTTTAATTATCCCATAATATTTATAGACTATATTTTATTTTTATTTCATGAAGTATATTTTATGAAATAATATTGTTTAAACAAATTTAAGGTTGTTGAAAATAAGGAATCATTCACTACTTCAACGATTGGTGAATAATTGAAAATAAATTTATTTCACTTAACGATAATACAGTAATCTTCTTGTAAATAAAATAATTTTGGAAAAAATGTATTTGAAAAAATGAAATTTGTTTAAATAATTGAAAATTAATAAATCAATGTTAATAAATATTTTTTTAGCCTAATAGTACGAATTTCGAGGAAAAAAATGAAATTTTTATAGAAAAATTATTTAAACAAATTAAATTTGTTGAAATAATTGAAAATTAATTAATCAATGTTGAGCATATTCTTAATTTGCTCTATTTCAAACATAGGGATATTCTAGTGTGCAAATTACACAATTCCGGATAAAAATACGATTGGTATTTTCATGTCCTAAAATGCCTGTGACACATTTTGATTTTTAAGTTCACTAAGTTAGAGTAAATGTTTACTGGAACCTTAAAAATCCCAGACGTTACTCTGATAACGCTGCACTAAATTTGGCTTATTCCCTTAGCTTTCACTCCTGCACCCTTACCACATGAATTAATACTAAACTTTTCCCCTATTCAATGTTTCAGGATGAAAATCGATAGAATAACTTATAGCTTAAAATCCTGTCTTAAGTAAAATATACATCATCAATCCGCTTGTTGACATTCTACCGGCAATTGTTATGTTTATGTTCATAATCAACAACGAAACTAGAACGGGGTTGGCTGCGAAGAAAAGACAATTTTTCACTAAATATTTTTGCAAAAAAGTTTCCTCTATTATTTAGTTTCGTTTTGCAAAATGTTACATGCGTTTTCAAAGCAATCGTCTATTTATTTATTATATTGAAAAACAAATCACACATGCTAACTTGTGTAAATGTCAAATTTCTATCCACTGGGAATTTCAGGCTCTGGCCGCCGGGGACGCTGCATGTCATATCCGCTTAATTTGAAGGTCATGTCCGTACCCAATAATCGAAAATATGAGTTAAAATGAACAATTTTAATGGACTTTATCTCTCTGAAGTTAATAATTTTAAAGTTAGAAGGGTTTTAGTTTACGAACGAAAAATTGTCCATTATTTTACCTGTCATAGCTTTTTTTTTGCAAAAAATATTGATCTTATCGAATGAGTGCCAGGAGAACTTTTATTCCTCTTCTTTTCCTCTATAAAAATGCGCAAGAAAAGTTTTGAAAATATTGAACGGTATCTGACGAAAGGGGGTATGGCGTCCGGACTATAGGTACAAGACTCAAACGGTGGCAATGATTCGTATTATCGTCTTCTCTCTTTCTTTCTCTCTGGTTCTCACGACTATCTATCTTACTCTAACTTATCGTCATGCGTGAAGGTATGTTTGATGTTTTAAGGGGTTACATTGGTTTTAAAGGCTGAAAAAAAGCGTATTATTTCTTTTTTTTCTTCAATATAATAAAAGATTCGTTTCATTCAAAGTTAATTAATCTATTAGATTGGTCTTTGATACACTTCTTTATTGTTGAAAACTGAAGGCTAAATTCGTTAGCCAGCCATTTTGAAAATAAATTCGAAAAATGAGCGCATATTGATAATTTTGAGACCACTTTTTGTCAAGATTCCAAAACTCTCAGTACGATTATTCGTAGTGCTTGGAAGTAAAAAATTTTTCTTCTCATAATTTTTTTCTGTAAAAAAAATTACCAGAGTTATAGAACTTACAAAATTCACTAAAACAAACGAAAACGAAAATCTTCAGCTGAGTAACGTACGATATGAAAAAATAAAGATAAGAAAAGCATTACAGTTTGAAGGCTCTACAAGATTATCATAACAACTTTCTGAATTGTTTGAAAAATTGAAAATTCCAATTTTTCGGTCAAACTATGCAAGATACGATAAAAGATGAATGGATAAAAATTGTGCACTCGAAGAATATCTGCAAATTTGTCATTATTTACTTTTTAATAGGATGCGTAGTTTTCGTTTTATATTTAAAAACAGCATTAAAAATAGAAAAAATCAAAGTTTTACACAAAAAACAATACAAAAAATCGAATCTTTGGAAAAATAACATACATAGTCAAGAAAAGTCAGATTACTTCGAATCGTCCCAAAAGCGATTCGATAAATGGACTTCACAATTTCAACTTAGTTGCACGGAGAAGATGGGAATTTCACGAATCAACTTAAGGATTGGCTTATTACTTAATTTTAATTTTAATTAAACAAAATGCTTTTTGTTTTCGTCAGTTAATTAGTATTCAATCTACGCTATTTGTTTTACTGATCGGTCCATATTTTTCTGTTATCGTTTAATTTCAGCTAAATCGCTTCATTGATTCATATTTGTATGATAGTTGCTTATGATATTTGCACCTGTGCTTTCTGATATAGAAAAGCGTCCCCAAGATGATAAAAGTATTTTTGACCAGTTTTAATTTTTATATCTGGGTACATGCCTCAAAATGCGTAATTTCTGAAGCCTTTTTCGAGTGTCTCCAACCTGATTTTTTAACCTTTGGGGCATATCTAAGTAAATGATATTCATTTTTTTGATATCATAGCTATGCTATGTTGAAATATAGATTAAATGCAAAGAAAAAATCATTGTACTAATTGACCGTAATAAGCACTTTAAAATACTACAAATTGTGCTCTATAACACATAAATTAAAAGGTCTGGATCTAAACTTCAAGATACTACTCATAGTTATTTATCAATAAGGAATTATCACGTTATAAATAAACAATTAAAAAAAAGGGTGCGAGTAAAAATTCGGAGTGGTCTCTAAAGCCTCACTTCTCACTAGCCTTGACAACTTGTACGTTGTGCTTTTATCGTAAAAAGTAAGTCATTACATAACATTCAATCATATCATGGGGATTTTGCTTGATCTCCCTTCTAACCTCTGATAATTGTCGATTTTATACCTTTTGTAGCCTCCGAAGCCTTTTATGTCCGGATGGGAAAATGTTCTTTCTCATCCTCTAATTGATAACTACTACATTGTTTATGTAAATCTTTATCAAGCATAAGGAGTTTGATACCCCCTGAGTAATAAGAATAAATATTATATAAATTCAGGGGTTGTGATCAATGGGGAGTCAATCTTGTGATCGAAAGGAAACAATATTTCGAAGAACCGCGAAGTATTCCAAGGCGTCTATGGTAGGGTTCACCTGTGATCACCACAGTGATGAGTCCGCACAGGTGAATCCGGGACGAAACGCCGTTAATCACCGAGCTTATCTCGGCCGGGAGAATGAATGAGAAGGACGAAATTCATTCTTGGCGAAAAGAGCGAGAATGGAACCCGCGATCGCGCCACGCAGTACCAAAAACAAAACGAGATCGGATGGACCGCCAGATTTCCAAACGGTGCCGCAGCAATTGCGGAAACCTGACGGACACTCCACTCACCTGTCGGTTCCTCGGACTGAGCTTCCTTCGATCTCCTCGTTGCTGGGGTACTCCTGGGATCCTGAGTAGCTGCTCAGTATGGCGTCTGATTCGCGCGGATGCTGAGGGATACACTCTGGTATCCGAATTTTCATTGAGTATTTTACGGGGAGGATAGGAGTTAAAATAAAGGGTGGCGAAAACGGAATAATAAAGTCTGGAATTTAAAGCTGGAAAGCTCTTTCGGTTATGAAAGTATTTTTATGTGGATACCTCCTAATTGAAGACCAAGTGGGTTACCTTAGCGTCTTTCTTGACTTCCATGATGGCCCATTCCTCCACTTTTAATGTGGGATCCTTAGAATAATTAGCTTTAATTCTTGCACCTTCCCACGATTTCAACCCTCTCACTGCCTTGATGAGACATGTCTTAGACATCTCATTTGAGCATATGACTATAAGTAAGTTGTTTTTCAACCGGCACTCCTTAAACCTCGGAATAATATCACCAGTTTTTACCGCGGCGATTTTAATCTCGAGGACTGGGTCAATAGCTATTGCTTGTTCTAAGTTGGAACTTCTCTCGCGAGAAGTCCTGAGATACGATAGCCAATTTCAGTTGGCAGCACTGCTATATTTCTTTTTCCCAGGGCCTTTTTTGGACCCAATGTCTTCAGTAGCTTCAGCCCCACCACTTGAGGTACTAGGAACAGAATAGGCCCATTGTTAATTTGGAAGTAGGTTAACCACTTCGTTGGTTTCCATTTGCTCGAAATATGAAGTATCTATAGAGGCGGTCATTAAAGACTCCCTTTCATGTGGTTGTTTTTGGTTGGTTCGGTTTTTTAAATTCATTTTTTCGCATGAGCAGTTAGGGAACTAAAGAGTCCGTCCTTACTCGTTTCCCAATCCCAGGATGAATATCTCGGAAACATTTGCCGGCAAATTTTTTCCTTTTTTATTTCCTTGACCATTTAGCAACAAAAACGATAAAATCTTTATTTTAAGGGTTGTATTTTTCATGTTTTTATAATACAAATTCTTATACAATTTAAACTTTAAATTTTTGTTTCACATTCATAAAATTGAGAAAACTCACTTTAAAATTACATTTTTACTTTTTAAGGGGTGAATTTTGGCAAAGTTAAAAAATACAAAACAAATTTTTGGGACTACCTTAATACAAACATACGCCCATTCATCTTATAATTTCGGCCCACCTGACCAATTTTCCGTCCTCTGACACTGTGATTCCAGTCAATCATAATATTATAAATCTTAAGGCTATTTACCAACACAGGTGAGGCCCTAAATATTGACAATTTCAATCACGTGACGACATATATAGTATTTCTTAAGATTTGAGTGATTACGTAAGGAATTTGGGCTTAGTTTAGCAGAACTGCCCTTCATAGAATAAAAGCTTATGATCATCCTCCTTTCGATAAACTACGCTAATTATCAGGGTGGCCTCATGTCAGGCAAGTCAGGGAAATGTCAGGAAAAGTAAAGTTTGTCAGGGAAATGAAGCAGCTGTCAGGGAAAATAGAAATTGATATGTTTTTATAATATTTTGGAAGCACTTCCTAATGTCAATATAAATATTTTTTCAATGTACATTTTTTAAAAATATAATTCGATGCTTAGTTTGTTATTTCTAGTTATTTTTTTATTTACAGTTTCCTTTAGTTAATTAATCAGGTCAGAAAACTCAGCGGCTTTACAATGGGCTATGAATCGCTTTTGTAAAATCAAACCTTATTTAAGAAAATTACCCCCTGTAATGAAAAAAAGTATTTAAAAAATGACTAGGCTATATTTTATTACTCATCAAAATTATTTCCCAGTCTATGTGTTTATATTCAAAAAATATAATTTACCTTTTTCGATGCATCTTTTAATGCTTTTAAACAACTTCCAGTACAACAATTATTAACGAGTAAAATCCATTTTTATGTATAGAACATTCTAAACGTCCAGAACGGTTGAAAATTTTTTGAGAGCAGACTTTTTCTAAGAAAATTTTTTCAAATAATTATGAAAACTATTTTTAAAGATAAGTTGAAATTATTTTGAAATCCTAAAAAGCACTTTTGTGAATAGGGATGTTTGGATTCTACACGTATGTTGTAAAATACATTTTGGCTTATATCTGTGTTTTATCTTTGATTTTTTATCTATGATAACCATTTGCCCAATTGACATTCGAAAAAAATGCATCCTGTTCTGTACAAAATTGTCATATAATACCAATAAAATTAAGTTAACTTTACGTTAAGGGCAGTTTCTTGGGGTTAATAAAACTTCATCATTTACAGCATGGAGTCGATAAAAAAATCAAGTGAACGATCTACCTGGATGACGTTGAACTTGCATGGGTTTCCCTAATGAAGTTGTCTAGAAATGTACATAGTCTACTACTAATCAAATTCGGACGAATTTTGCGATAAGGGTAGTTTTATGAGGATACCAAAACTTGATTCCTTACAACCTTGAGTCGCTAAAAAAATCATGTGACCGATCTACCTGGATAAGGTCGAATTTATATGAGTTTCACTCCAAAAATGTACATATTCTACTACCAATCAAATTCAGACCAATTTTTCGACAAGAGTATTTTTTGGAGATGCTAGAATTTCATACCTAAGATCATAGGTTTTGTCGACAACCCAGGTGACTGATATACCTGGAAAAGTTCGACATTTCAGGAGTTTCGATAGTAGCAGAGTCGAAAAGATGCTCAAAGGTCTTCTCATCAAACTTGGTCATATTTCACGTTAGGGGTGGTTTCCTGGGGTATTTGGAACATAATTCCTTACCATGTTAACCCGCTGGAAAAATCAAGAAACCGCATTAACGTAATAAAATCGAATTTTCACAAGTTCGAATCTTAAATATTTACTAGCAGAAACACCACGACCCTGTGTTTAAAGGAGATAATAAATCGGCGACTTGATATTATGTGATAATTATGTACAGAACGGGATGCATTTTGTTGTGAATTTGATTTTGGGCAAATGGTTCTCATAGGTTATTACACATATAAAAGCCAAAATGTATTTTACATAATAAATGTAGATCCTCAGCATCCCTAATCACATGGCTGCTTTTTAGAGTTTTAAAATTATTTAAACTTATCTTTAAAAACAGTTTTAATCACTAATTGAAAAAATTAGTTTAGAAAAAGTCTGCTATCAATAAATTTTCAATCACTCTGAACATTTAGATTGCTCGTTATATGAACATGGATTTTTTTCGTTAAGAATTTGTTGTGCTGGAAGTTGTTTAAGGCCATGTGATGAGTAGGTCACGTGACCAGATTCCTATCTTGCTGCCACTTTTTTTATTTCCCAACTTATATTCACACGAAACGTCACATCGAGTTGAAAATTTGGGATACTAAACAAGAAGCACTAAGAATGGTGGGTCCGGTCCTAAATTTGTATAATTATAAAAAAATTTCTTCTAAATAATTTTTTTGCTTTTATTATAATTATTAAAGTTTAAGATCAGACCCACCTTTCTTATTGCTTCTTATTTAATATCCCAAATTTTCAACTCCATGTGGCGCTTCGTGTGAAAATAAGTTGGGAAATAAGAAAGGTGGCGGTATGGTAGGAATCTAGCCACGTGACCCACTCATCACATGGCACTAAAGGCATTAAAAGAGGCATCGAAAAAGGTCAATTATATTTTTTATGTATACACACATAGACTGGGAAATAATTTTGTAAAAGATTTTGCAATTTTATCTTATACATTATGGGGGTTATTTCTGTAAAGATTAGGGGTAAGAAATAATTATGCTCAAAAGTACCATTTTACTATTTTATAAGCAAGTTCCATCTATGTAGATAACGACTTTTTTCAATATGTGCTTTCAGTACAGGGTGTTGCTTTTTTATATAAGGGTTAATTTTACAAAAGCGATTAATATATCATTGGAAAATAAAGAGCACAAAAATCCCAGCAGTTAATGTATACAATTTTCAGAATCAGTCTGCAGGTTTGTATTCGGATACAAATGCGGGGGTTTTTTTGTAACGATTAGGGCAAAAGAATAATTTTGCTCTTCAGTTATGCTTTAGAAATACTGTGTTAATATTTTATAAGTATTTTCCATCTGAAGGTTGCTTTTTAAAATAAGGGTTTATTTGGAAAATTGTTCATATCACATTGGAAAGCAGATAAATAGAAAAAAAATCTAGCGTAGTCATTTTTTAATACTTAAAAAAAATATTTGTTTAATTGGGGTTGATTTGAAAAAAGCGATTCATAGCGCATTTTAAAGCCAAAAAATAGCAAAAAATTCTAACCTAGTCATTTTTTTTTAATTTCATGATTTTTGTAGAGGGTGCCGCTGAGTTGACACATTATTGATACATTATTGAAATCTTATTCGCTTTTGTAATATTCTACAATAGCCAAAACAAAACCCTCTCTACTCAAGACACAAACTATGATATGCGCCTTCCTCACGCTGTTTAGCCGTTTACTCATAAGTTTGAAGCTCCATGATCCACTGCTCAATTATGTGGTTAATATCTTTTCTGCTAAGGGTTAAAGTTAGCAAATTGCAATCTGTCAATATTTGTGCCTCTAGGAGTTTAGGCTTCAAAATTTCAAAAGCTTCTATTTTTTTTCCGCGAACTTAAATTCTGATAATTTTCTCAGCAAATCGTACAACAGTTTTGCTATTAATGAAAATTTCTCAATGTATTATCCGAAAAATTATACGAAACTTCAGAAAGGTCGGTACCCCTCTGCACGTTTACTGGAGGAGATAAATTGAAAAACGTGTTGATTCCTTTTTTAATCAACCTAATCCCCTGTTAATTTATCTCATACTCAAGGAATTCGGTAGCAGTATAAAAAAAGTTGTATTTATCCACTCTAAGTCCAGCCCTTACTCAGCCAACAATTCAAAACAATTTTTCTAGCAACACTCAATGATGTTCGATGATAGAAAACACCACCATAACGCTATCCATATACGCAAAAATATCTCCTGATCCAATTAATTCCTTCGAAGCAGTATTTATACATTTCTGGGATGTACTTGGTGCTGTCTTCTACCCAAAAGGTATGTGCAAATATTCGTACCGAATAAGTAGAGTTACGAATCACATGTATTTCGTTGAGTGTTCAACAGTTTTTACGTTCTAGAATCTATGCTTGAGATTTAGAAAACGGAAATACTTTTTGTCACTTATTAAATCAATCTGATCTTAGATCAGAGGGTACAGATATTTCGTTTTCTAAGAGTTATTAAGAGTAGTTACTAAGATATATTGAGAGTTCCCGTAGCGAAATCGTATATCTTCCTTCAAGCTACAAGTGGGACTATATATTGCGTCACGCGGATCATTCAGTATAGTAATCCTTGGTTTTAAACCCAATCTCTAATGAGATATTAGATTATTATTTAAAAAACAGCCATATTTCATCAAGAGTAATGATGGAGAGAATGAGTTTTCGTGGTTGGGGTTTTTCCCGAAACGACGAGAAAAAAATTAATGATTAATTATTAATCTCATAATAATTAAATTATAAAGTTATAAAATTATATGGAATTATAATTATAAGAGGGGTTTTACGTGACTGCCACTAGTCAATCAATCACGGCAGCCACAATTTTCAAAAATTCATATTTTGAAACCGGGTCCCACTTACAAAAAAGCCATGAAATTATGAAATTCGATAATCTTTTGAATTATACTCACGTGACCTCGATTTGAATTTCCACTCTCAGGCCGTGCCCTTGTCAATTCGAAAGTTGAGGGACATATAGCACTATAATTCTAAGGCAATAAGTTATTTAGAGTCATAAGATCTATACACATTCTAGGATACCCATTTTTCTTTCAGTTGAGGACCATGGGAGAGGCGTAGTTAGCATCACTTTCTTGCACATAATCTTTCCGGCATAAATTATCCAAAAGTTTTCCTACATCCCCTTTTTCGGAATAGGATAAAAGCCGTCGAAAAAAGTGAAATGGTTGATGGCTTCTTAAAGAGAGCTTCAATTCGACCTTAGTATTCTTTTCCTTAGGGTTTTTCGATGATATAAATACTTGCATCAAAGTAAATCCTTTAACCGATTCTGAAAATACAACTCTACTTCTGTATTAACATCAACATTAGCTCTTCCTCGCATATCCCCTCCACATAGTATTGAGAATTTCGTTTTTTTATTGCAAGAGCTGACCCGTTCTATTATTTTTACTCCAAAATTATTTGGGATATCTCGACCAAACAAGACAGGTGATATCATCATCTGATCATCAACAAGAAGATAATTTCCCCAACTATTATCTATATTATTAATTAAGAATGGATTTGGATACTTTCTTTTTATCATACTTACTGTACTCCCCCTATCTAGAAGTACTCGAAAGGTCAGATTATACAATGCATTATGAGCTTCCACCTCGATGTCAACAATTCGGTGAAAATCATCCTCGTTCGCCGTTTGGTTTGATCATGTAGTCCTCCATCCCACATTCGTAAGGAGCGCTCTGGTTGAAAACTATTGATAGTCGCGTTGCTTCGATTTCGCAATGACAACTTCTCAAATGCTTACAACATCGCCTCGACAGAATGAACTGGTGAATCCTGGTTTGATCTCATAGCAGAACATTTAGTATCCCATTTGTGAAGTAACTTACTCTTTTCTCCTCATCAATTCGAACCTTGGTAGCAAAGGCGGTCTTATCGTAAATGTACTCGCACTTCTAAAAAATTTCAAATAAGTTTCAATTAAATTTAAATTTTCATGTTAAATAACAAAATTATCAAAAACCTAGACACCAATTTTGGTAAAATGAAAACATCTTTTATTTTATTATTTTTTAAATTGAATGAATAGTGTTAGCCCATTCAGCAATTGAATATTAGTAAATCTTGACAGGGAGACTGTGACAAATGCCCGGAGAGGAAAACTCGAAGACCTCAGGATTATTTCTGTAACATGGAACACCTCGAGAAATAAGGAATGGATGGGTTCTTTCAATAATATGTATATGCGATTAAGAAGCATCACCATCGAGATATAAGATGGAAAGAAAAACGAAAGACATTGCTATACTCAAAAATAAGACTAATTTTTGTAAGAGTAGAAAATGAGAATAGTCTTAAAAATGAAATTTTGTACTTCGAAAGCTGGTCGAAAAAAAATAAATAATTCAGACAAGATAGAATACCAAGTAAAAATATAAATCAACAGTTCTCATATTAAAACTGAAAATCTAAAACTCGAAAAATATGCAGGA
This sequence comes from Belonocnema kinseyi, assembly GCF_010883055.1. Taxonomy (NCBI): domain Eukaryota; kingdom Metazoa; phylum Arthropoda; class Insecta; order Hymenoptera; family Cynipidae; genus Belonocnema; species Belonocnema kinseyi. The sequence continues at coordinate 8,828,536 of NC_046661.1, read as the reverse complement.
CCCAAAACTAATCAAATTTCGAAAAAATAAAACTTGTTCTGGATTACCATTTTTTCGAAATTTGACTATCTTTTTGTGTTTTAATATGAGAACTTGATCTCACGTAATTTTTTTCAATTAATAAACACTCCTTTATTCAAACACAATTCGGCACAAATTTCATTCTTTCGAAATTTGACTATTTTTTCATGTTACTTGTTTTGAGTTTTTCCTTTTGAGTTTTAGTATGAGAACTGTTGATCTTACGTAATTTTGTCAAAGGAAATAAATTCTACATTTGTCGAGCACAACTCAGCACAAGTTTTCGTTTTTCGAAATTTTTAAAAATGATAAAATTTTTTGTTTAACGGTTAGGTTTTTGGAATTTTTCTTTCCTGTACAAAATTGTGTATACTTTGAGCTGCCTAGCACAACCTTTCTTTTTTCTCTATTAAGAAGTTGCGGATCTAGTAAAGAAAACGTTTTTCAAAAATTGTGCTCGTAATTTTGGATTTAAAAAAACCGTTTACGGGGCAAATGAGCACAAGTCTAGCAAAATTTAGCACTACTTTCATTTTTTCGAAAAAATAAGTTTGCGGATCTAGCTTGCGAGACATTGTCTTTGGTTGAAAATGTAAATATTTTGTTGAAAATTATCTTTTTTGTCCGAAACCTAATCTTTTCGGTTGGAAATTCATATTTTTGGTTAAGGATTCAAATATTTTGTTTGGCATTAAAATCTTTTTGATTTATAAAATCAGCTATTCAATTTTTTAAAGAATTTATATTTATTTGTTGAACAATCAACTACTTGATTCAAAGTTGAACTAATTTTCTACAAATTCATTTTGTTTGGTAGCAAAATTTTTTAATTTTTTAATCTAAAATATAGACTGCAAAATTTTTTTTGTCCTTCAAATAAGACCAGACCAAAAATCCCAAAAGAATCACCTAAAATTGTTTAAAGAACAGAACAATATCAGTCAGTGATTATTTTCAAAACATAATACTAATCCTAAATAAAAAACAATATGAATAAAAGGACCTTTCTAACAAAGGACCCTGAGGAAAGGGGTGGACTAACCAAGATCGCAGGTACTGCCATGAATGTAGGTCGTAGGGCAGCCAGGGCTACAGGTATGGGCCTGTAGCTACAGCAGGAAGCTTTATGGCCGAGCTTGCATCTGCAAGTCCTAAGCCTCTAACAATAAGCCATTTTGAGTTCTTAGTTGCCATACATTATTCAGGCTCGGTGAAAAGCCGCTCCAATTTTTTTTATAACTTTCATGATGTATTAAAATTTGATAAAATGCACCTTTGCTGAGAAGAGAACAAGTTTGTAAAAAGGTAAATAAATTGACTTGATATTTCTTGAACAAAATCGAG